>NW_027506010.1:0-137209 GCF_021521415.1 Bidens hawaiensis | reverse complement strand
ACCCCATAGTTTTGAAAAGCTTAAATAGGGGCTATGAACTCACCTTGATCTTGGGTTAGGATGGTGCTACAATAGATCTCCTTAGCCTAGAGTTGGACATATATATAAGGTTAACAACGTGCTATAAGTCTAAGAAAACGAGCTTACGCGACCTCGAGCAAAAACTGGGTTTTAAAGACGAAAACAGCTTGGTTCTGGCTTGATTCGATCGAATAGGAACACGTTCGATCGAATAGGAACTTGTTCGATCGAATAGACACACATTCGATCGAATCTGAGGCACACTCGATCGAACTAGAAACACATTTGGTCGAACCAGTTGGGAAAACTCGTTCGGTCGAACATGGAACTTGTTCGATCGAATAGACACTCGTTCGATCGAATACGAAACTCATTCGGTCGAATGAGTTGGAGACCATTCGGTTGCTTTCCTATTCGGTCGACCGGACTGGTTCGATCGACTGGTTCGATCGAATGGGCTGATTCGATCGACTGATTCGATCGAATGAGTCTGATTCGACTCCTTCAAGCTGGGCGACGGAGAAACCTACGGGTTTTTCAGATTTTCCAGATTTTTGACCCAAAATCGAAGTTTTTGACATGGGAATGCTCGGGATTGAAGGGACTATCGATTCCCAGTGATTTTAAACACAAAAGCCTGCATTTTGACACCAAAACAAGACGGTTTTTGACCCGAAAACTCAAGAAACGAAAATGGGTGTTTTTGCTCGATTTGAGGCCGAAAATGGTTATGAAAATGGATGATTTTCAAGAAGATCTTACCAAGAACAACAACAAACAGATTTGTGGACTCGGATTTGAAGTTTGAAGACTTTCTCTCTCTAGTTTCTCTCTCTAGAATGAGAGTGTTTGGGTGGGAAGTGTTGGTGGAAATGAAAGAGGTGGTGTAAGAATACTTGATTTTCCGCTTAAATACTCGGGTGACTCGGGTTCGGGTTTAGGCTACCGCCGGGTCAAGACTAGTCGAGTTCATAAGTTTTTAAACAAACTAAAACTTTTTCAGCAAAACTTTTATAAAAACCATTTTCCGAATAATTATTTGAAATCTTTTTAAATAAGAATATTTAAATTTTTCGAAAGCATAAAAATTAATATTTTTCAGGCGTAAATGTCGTTTTATAAAATAAACATTTTAAATGATAAAAGCAGATTTTTCCAATGATATGGGTTCCGAACTTATCGTCCAGAATCCCAAAGTCTATAGTTTCCGATGATTTCACGATCCTAGTTTACCAATCGAATTTCAGGGCGTTACAATACCTTTTTCATCAGTGTTGTTTCTAAATACACATTTTGTACAAATAGGAGAAAGTACTTTTGGTTTTGGGAAAAGTTCCCAACATGCATCTTGGTAAATTGCATAAGTTCCTCTTGCATAGCTTTCACCCAGCTATTGTCTCGTATGGCAATTTGATATTTGTTAGGTTAAAGTTGAGATAGAAAACCAACAAAGATGCAAACATTTTGTTTTTCATTTCTGGTGAGAACACCATGTAAAATCTCACAAGTTATCTGTTATTGAGGATGTGATGGATGTAGCACGCAAGGGAGGATATATTTTATAGTGTTATTGGATGCTTGTGGTGAAACTATTGATGATGAAATAGTTGTTAAAAGTGGAGGTATTTGAGGTAAACAACAATGTTGTGAAACAAGTGGTGGACTATTAGCATTTGTATGCGAAAGTACATGTGATACATTAGCTGCTCGATTATCAGAAGTTGTACTTTAGTTAATTCTTTGATCAACAGTTTGAAGCTGAGCAATACTTTGACTGAAAAATGTTGTTGCTTTTTGTATCCATGTCATCACTGATCTATTGCCTTTCTGAATGAGTGCTCGTATCATCAGATTCATTAGTTTAGGCTCATATTGTATGACATAAAGAATAAACAAATATGCAACATTAGCATGGATTTGTAAATAAGACATTTCGTTAAATTTAACATTTAATGTTTCTACTACAATCTTTGGCTGAAAAATAACTAAAACTTTGGCCGTAAAATTTAAAATAAAATATTTGAGATTCAGTATAAAACATGAGCAACCAAAAGCTTTAAAAACGAGATTAGTAAAGAACTTCATGAGCTATTTTTTAGTGTCTTTAATTTATTAGTCTGCACTTTTAAACATATCCACCCGTGTCTAAAAATAGAGAGGTAAGCCTGAGTTACCTAGCATGGATCTTGTAGCTTCAATAACTTTTTTATTCTTACTCTCCACTACTTCATTTTGCCGAGGCTTTCATGGAATGCTGAATTGTCTGATAATGCCTTTTGAGACACAAGAAGTATGTATCACTTTAACCGGGTGTTAAAAGTTTTCCGAACCGACACTTTGGTAACTCGTTAACTAAGAAACGATCTCTGCAACCTATATAGTATTATAACATGTTTTGCAGACCTTAACATAATGCTTTGATGATATATAATCTGGCCCGAAACCATTTTATGCGAATCATCGTTTTAAAACTGAACTAGAACCCGAGCGGGCTAAACCGGACTCGTACTTGTAACAGCAGCCAAAAATCATCTTTTAAAACCCATGAATTGTTAAAGAAACTTATTTTAATGAACTATAACAGGTCCTAACAGGTTTTCTAACCAAAAATGAGTTTTACTAAAAATATAACATAAAGATGCTAACGGGCCGAAACCGAAACGAAGCCACTGTTTGGGTTCCCGGCATCCTAACATCAATATAAAACTTTTAGTAAGTCATTAATAGGTATTATAACAGGTCTCGACACGTTTCGCTAACTAAAAACAAGTTCTAAACAAATATAAGAGCGAAAGGGCATTTTCGGTAATAAAGTGAGTTGGGTATAAACTTATAAGTTGAAAAAAGTATAAACTTATAACAGAAACTTTAACCATGAACCCCTATAAGTTACACAAAGTTCAACCCTAAAAACCGTAGCCAATTTATAGTAATTCGGTGACTCGTATAAGTGAAAACTAGCTCGAGAACAAACCCGACATGTGACCTTGTTAACTCTGTACATCTAAGAATATTTCCAGAAGTTAAACATAAATATTTAAGTCCTTGAAGTTGTATAAATCAGCCCCAAGGGATAATATTGAAATCGGGTTATAAAAACCGTTTAAACCGACACTTTTGTAACTCGCTTAACTAAAGAATAAGCCCAACAACCTAATTGATACTTTAGCATATTTTTACAGCCCTAAACACAAAATTATGATGAGTTATAACCTGCCCCGGAACTGTTTTACATGAATCATCGTTCTTAAAACCGAACTAAGACTCGAAAGAGCCAAAACCGGCCCGTCAGTGAAAATGCAGCTATGAGTATCTTTTAGAACCCATGAGATGTAAAAACAACATATTTTTATTTATTATAACAGGTTCTAACATGTTAAATGACCAAAAGTGAGTTTTATTAGAAAAATAACGAAAGGGCGTTTTTGGAAACGAGTTATTTCTCGAAAACTGAAAATATAAAAGTATGAATATGAAACAACAACTTATGAGTTAAAATGTCTAAATATAAGTTGTAAATAGTTAAGAATAATTGGTTTTAGAAAAATGGTCCGCTAGCAAGCTTAAACTCATTGTTTCGTTTAAAACCGACGACGGGGAGACTTTAAAGACTAAAAAACTTCAAAAATATAAAATGGATATTTTTCCAATATTTATAATTAAAATAATTTATTATTATGTTATAAACAATTATCGATATTTACAACACCCTTTCTATTAAGAAATAGCGTTAAAATGCAAGTGACGCTAAAACCGGCATAACCCGAACAACCAATTGAAAAATATAAAGCTATGAAGTTTCTAATTTTTAACAGCAAGTATGAGCCAATAAAATCATAATTTTAGTGTTTACTTAGTTTACAAAAACTGTCTAAGCCTTTAACTCGGTTTTTGCCAAAATAAACGTTAAACAAAGGTACGAGGACTAAAACCGTACAACCCAAAAATTTCTCAGATATCAGACCTGAAAATAACTCATTTTTATGATATATATATAATTCTAGAAATGACAAGTTTCAGTTACAAAAGTATTCTATTATTTAAACTATTCTTTTAAGACGTTTCGTTAAAAACCGACAACACCATTGATAACCGGTATTGTCAACGTTTGTAAACACAGGACATGGTTGTTTAAATATGTATCATTAGACTTTTGATATCAATGAAATGTATACAAATTCTATGGTCATATGGTAACTCGAAGCCTAACTGAAAACCGAACTTTCCAAAAATAGAAACTTTATCGAAACCGACACATGAACCAAGGTAACTAAAAATCTCGGAAGCTGAATTATATACGTAAACACAAAACATTAATCTTATTAAGTTATTTAGGTACAAACTTCCCATAAAAAGGAAACTTTGCCCATCAAGAACCAAATACGTTGGAAAACACAGAATTGACTAGCACACAATACCAATAGTGAATTTTACATTGTTTTTCGATAACTTATTGTTGATTAATATATATACTAGGCGTACTTGGTGATTTCTAGCATAGTGCAAGCTCATTGATTATCTTTCATATACATATTGCATACGGACTGAGGTGAGTTTCGTGATGCCCTTTTTACTTAAACTTTTTTGGGCTGGACACATGCTAGTTTTACATATGGTGTGATGTTTATCAAGATGTGTTTTACTGCTAAATTTTTGTCCCAACTTTTACACAATCATTAGCCCGAGGGAATGGGCCGGAGGCTTGTATGGGTAGTACTATTTGGGAGACCCCCACGCACAGCGACCCTATGTTGGGTAAACCACACTGAGATCTGCGGATCGTTGCGGCATATAACCTACGTGTTTGATTATTGCTTTTAGCAGGGTGATAATCCGGGACGGTTTAACTTCTAGTATGAGTTGGGGATACTTATGCTAGTTGCAGGTTTGATTGTGGACTTGATTGATATGCACCATGCTTTATACTTACATACACGCAAGCTTGCGCGCTTTTATAAATGAAATATTTTATATGTGTATGTGAGCTAAACTCACGAACTCACCAACATTTCAGTTGACACTTTTTAGCATGTATTTAGGTATCTTGTGGATAGTGATTTGGATTAGCATTGTAATGAGCATGACTAAAGATAGAGGTGTAAGTCGAGCAAGAACAAAGAAGATTAGATGCCAATGAGATTAGTAGAACCCAACGGATTGCAGCAGTGTCAGAGAAGAGAAAAGATAGTTGTGTAGTTACACCTTGTTTTAAATACATAGTGCAAACGTTGTAGCTTATCTTTATTAATAAAATTCCGCTGTTCACATTGGTACAATTTTTTCCATAAAACGACTAGCCCCCACGGCAGGGTGTGACAGTATCTGACGATTTATTTATAATAAAATCGTATGCATCGAAACCGTATCATCTAATCTTGTTATTTTTTTCGTATTATTGTGCTTGAATCACCACGTTGTTAGGATTCCGCAATAACATCGTGTTTGGGTTGATATCATACTGTAGTGATCCGGATTCAGGACTTACAGTTATTCTTTCTCATTGTGAATGACCTTCATTCGTTATCAATAATGATAGTGAATATGTACAATTTACTACAATCATATTAACGAATGGGAATTAGATAACAAAGTAAAAATGAAAATAATTTCATTTTCCACTTTCCAAGAAATAAATATGCCTCGAAATCCGTGTTTTGATGAAAATTACCTTAAATTGTTTACCACTCGGGGTAAAACCAATACCTTAACATGTTTTACGTACAAAAAACATAAGTTAACAAAATTAACTTAAACCCAGTAACTTAAAATAATTAAATAAAAACGTGGAAAAATATTTTTTTTATTTTTTTTTATTTTACCTCATAGCTTAGGAATCGAAAACAAAGCAGAAACAAAAATAAAAACACAATATTTTTGGATTTTTATAATTTCGAAATAAAAAAACTAACAACTAAAACAAATATGAAATATAATCACCGAAATCAGTACATATTTTTGTGATGAGCAAATAATCATATTGATCAAGAAATCCTCCATAACAGGTTTATTCTTCAGCTTTTATTATGACCGGCGTTAAGTCGGTCATTGATATTCTTGTCCACTTAAATCTTATAACAAACATTCAAGTATTTTTGTTATATGATTTAGTTTCAATTAAGACACATAATATCATAAACTATCATCCTCTAATCTCGATTCAGGCCTAATTTGACTTTTACCGTGTTACTCCAATTGACTTAATCCATTATGCTTGAAGATCAAAATATATGGTTTATAAGATTTATATTGATTAAGAAATCTAAGTTCATAATCCCCACTACAATGTATTCCCCCGTTATCAAGCAATACACCAAGCTTTCTTTACTGTCAATGAGTATGCACGAGTTCATTTGTTGGCTTACACACATTGTATCCCCTGTGGTCCGTTTCTTACTGGTATTGAGACGCACGCAAGAGAGGAACAATGTATGACCCGCAGTGGATTTTGATCAAGTCAGTAATGAGTTCGTACGAAGTATAGTTGTGATCAAGTTTATTGACTTAGTGTTAGCTCTCAACACATTTGAAATATTTAGATTATGAATACTCAGGTAATAAGCCGCATAAAGACTCACATTGTCCAGAAACCGGATGCATCCAATCAAGACAGGATTTAAGGCCCTAAGACTACACACCAATGAAGTGTTAACCATAAACTAGATACATTTTATGTATAACTTTTGTTTTTGGTGATCAAACAGACATAAGGCTTGAGTATGAAATGCTATTAAATTTTCTATCTGTCAGGTCCCCGATTTCAGCTGGATCTTACTTAAATCATGTCATAACTCACACAAATAAACGTGTCGACAAGGGAGTTAATGACGGGTTGCTATATTTAGAAATATTACTGTTTATTAAAGGCGGAATCAATAATAAACACGGTAGTTGCTATCAATATTCATATGTAAATAGCACACACAAGATTCACTCAAAATATTTCCATTCATACGAATATCATCATACAAAAGGATAATCGATTTAGGGTTTCTTGTAGGAAAACGGCAGTGGCTTAATAAATATTCTCACTTAGTATCGTATTCAGCCTCCTATTTTTCCGTTCTGTGTCTACCGTTTTTAAGGTGTGACCTAATTATTCCTTTTATGGGCCTGACACCCTTGGACAGCTGTCATTCCTTCTAGAAACCCTAAATGCTAAAACATATTCAGAAATAATCCTAAGTGTAAAAAAGTCTTCCGGGTAGGCTTTGCATCAATTTTGTCTTTCCGAGTATGCTCTGCCATCCTTCATAACTTGGTAACATAGAAGTGTGCTCATAATCAGTTTCCGGGTAGACTTTTCTTGAAGAGTATTTTACCAAGTAAAATACTCACCGGGTAGACTTCAATCTTCTTGACTTTGCCAAACTTTTCTCGACAAACCCTTACGAGCAACCTTGTTCTTCAATAGTCACTTCAACCCTTTGCTAGTGAATAGCTTATTAGCAAAGTGTGATTGGTAGCACTATTCCTTACTTGAGTTGAACCTTGCCCGATGATTCTTAAGATATTCCATCAAGACATCAAGCATACTTAGACCATACTTATTAATGAATACCTTTCCCGGTCTTCCAATCACTTGGCTTCATGAGCTTGGTTAGCCAAAAGCTTACTCGGAAGTGAACTTTACTTGGCTATGAAGAATAGACTTGCTTGTTAAAGTGATCCTTGCCCGGATAAGCATAAACTAGTGAACCATGCCCGGTAATACACTAATTTTCAAACCTTGCCCGGATATCCACTAAAGAAGACATAAAGAAGATAACCCTGCCCGATAGACAAAATATCGTACCCGGCTAAATAAAAGCTTGCTCGGAAGTCTAAGGTGTGCCCGGTTCCATACTTAGTTATTTCTGAGGAGGTTGAGAAGATTACAATCTTCCATCGGATCAATTTAGGGTCAAATCTTGACTCAAAAATCTCCCCCTAGATTGGAACACCTTAGCTGTCCCAAAACACATCTATAGTTACTTACACAGGATTAAAAATACACATCAAATTTAAAATCAAAGTTACATAATCAAATTACATAAACAATTACATATTCAAAAGTCTGTCAAAAGACATTACAAAGTAAATCCTACTCTATGAGTCTTGTCTCTTTCTCTCATTGTAGGCAGCTTGTCTTCTGTCAACCATTACTGATGCAGCTCTTAGCTTAAAAATATCAAGGATTCGGTAGTGAGTGTGACTTTCTGGAATAACCAAATCCCTAATATCCATCAGATCTTCATCATGCAGGTCAGTCAAGTCTTCATCTGTTTTGATTATCCCCAGTACCTTTCCATCAGAGTTTCTTAGCACATACTGGTTAACATCTTCTTTATAATCAATCTCAGTAATGATGCCATTCTTTTGAACTGTGTAGTTGGGGCGTGTCATTCTTCTTTGAAGACTGATGCATGTATTCATATTTGACAAAGGATTTCTATCTTTGACAATTATCTTGTAGTTCCTTTCAGCAATGTACATCCTTCTTAACTTTGCAGTTCTCTTAGATCTGTGAAATTGGGCAGTTTTCCAATTTCTCTTTTATTTTAGGAATGGGAAACCTTTGTCAGCCTCTTCTCTTAAGTACTTGGATAGATCATTATGTTGTCTTCCAGCCCTCCTGCTTCTGTTTCTGTAATCATACAAACTGAGATCTGCCATCCTCTCTAGTTGTTCATGAGTGTATTCATGAAAGTCACTCCTCACAACAATGTCTCTCAGCTGCCTACTTTCCATAATGACTTTGAGAGACTCAGTGACAGAATCATAGTAGAGTTGTCTTGGCAGATCCACATCTGATTGTGGTCTTTCTGTTCTTTGGGATCCACTCCTACTTGATTCACCTCTTCCACCTCTTCCACCTTGTGGATATCTTCTTGAGAGTGGTGGCCTGAAAGGAATAGACTTCATGGGTTTTCTAGGCCCCAAATTGAAAGTTTTTATGTAGATTGACTCTACCATTTCTGGTGGCATATGAACAAGTTCATCAATATTGTGTCCAGCCTGTTTCCAGAGAATTTTTATTATTTTCTGCATTCCTGGATTATTTGACTTTCCTGCATGCACAAACACTCCATCAACAAAGCTTCTAGGGTTATCACTTTCCCGTTGAGCCTTTTCCCAGTCAGCTTTTTGCATGTAAAAAAGTTCTTTCAAGTCTTGCTTTTCTAATGCATCAAATGAAGCTTCATCCATTCCCCTTTGATTAATCATTATGCTCCTTAGAATATTGATCATCTCTTCATTCTCCCAAGGAACAATTAGTTCATCTTCAGGTTCAGGCCTGACTTCTTGAGGGGTAGGGGTTTCAACTGGTCTGACTTGTTCTTTTAATTGTTCCCTCAAGGTTTGAATTCTTCTTTTCTTTGTTTGAGGTTCATCAGTTGGTTCAGATTGCTTGGATGAGCTCTCAGTTTGTACCCTCTTCAATTTTTCTTTTCTTTTTAAGTTTATTGTACTGGTCTAATACTGAATCTCTTGATAAGTTCTCAACTATCTCAGGCTTTACCCCTTTCTCCAGCAGGTATCCACACATACCTCCAAACTTCTTTTTCAAAGTTTCCATCTTTTCAATATTTTCATTTTCTCTTACACATTTTTCTATCACTTTCTCTCTTTCACTATTGTAGAGATCTTGAAGCTTGTCATGTTTGAAGTGGCTCAAATCTTTTTCAGGATATCCATGCCTCCTTAGATAGTCTCTGTGTTTCTGAGCATCTGTATTCTTTTGTTACATGGCTTTTTTGATCTTTTCATTTTCTTCTTCAAGTCTATGATTCAACTCATCATCATTCATATGAGCAACACTTTCAAATTTCACACCAAGTGCCCTCAGCTTCATAATCAAAGGATTCTTCCTTTTAGCTTCTAACATACTTAGATCAATGTTTGCCCTTTGTTCCTCAGTCATTGTGAATTGAGGGGACATATACTGGCAGCTTCAACACCTCTTCCATCATTGTCATTATTATCATCAGATTCACCAGACTCATCCTCTTCTTCTGTTGATTCATCAACTGCATCAATCTTGGTTCATCTGAAGGTGAATGTTCTAGGTTTGGTTCACTCATTACAGGAACACCTTGAACCTTTTCTCCTGGTTGCAAGGTTTGCAGTGGGACTGCCCTGATTGAACTATCTTCATCATCAGGAGTTTCAATATAACATTTATTTTTCCCATCCCATTTTCCTCTCTTCTTGGGTATTTCATGTTCAGACTGTTCTGGTGTGTAGGTTCCCAGCCGGATCTACACGAGATATCGCGTACTACGTAGGTGCGGAATCCCTACGTAAGACGTTACGAGTATAGAAAACAATATGAGCTAAAACACGATACGATAACCAAACACACGTTGTATTCCAACCGTAAACACGTGATACAATGACCACTGAATACAAAACTCTCTGACTCGAATACACGAATAAACTCTGATTCTATTCACACCTTAATAAACCGTATACAAATGGCTTATATAGACACGACAACTTCGCCTGGCATGTTCAGGCGAAGTTGTCCCTAACTTCGCTTGTCTAACAAGTTCGCCCATATAAGCGAACTTGTTAGTAACTTCGCTTACATACAAAACTCAAATCTAACTAACACGATTACAGACACTCGACACTGAACTACTGACATCATGCACCAACAGACTCCCCCTTGGCAGTAGCTTCATCTCTTTAGCTTCAAACACGTGTCTTGTAATCTTCAATCTTCTATCTTCAAGCGTGTACTCCTTCTCGAACACAAACCGAGACAACTCTTTGATATTTCCTCGCTTCGTCTTTCCAAGCAGGAATATAAAATATCTTCTTGTCATTCAACACCTGCAAATCAGCTTGCGATAAGTTTACCAAGTTCATCGGATCGTACACTCTAAGCAGCTCTTGTTCATCTTCGTCTTCCATCACTGCCTCAGCTGTCTCACAATCTACAAACCACCACTTCAGGTCTTTAAGCACATCCTTGGGCATTAGCTTCATCGGTACTTCTTTCAAACACCGGATCGGTTTATACTTCATGATCATCCAAGGCTTTCCATCAGCTCTCAAACCCCTATCCTTGTCTTCAACAAGCTTTCCCTTTTGTGGCTTCAACAGCTCAAATTTCTTCTCTTTTATACTCTCTTTCCACACAATTTTCCCAATGACTCTAGCCATATTATCGTCACTTCTGTTTATCAATCCCAATCTGGCTAAGTCTTTCACTTCACATTCTGGCAGTGTATTCAACGATCTTAACATCCTTCTAAAGTACTGAACACCGTCATACCTTTTAATCACGAAGAGCCTCAACTGCTCATCATATATCCAGCAAATAATCCCTTTCTTCGCTTCAGCATAGCCTTTAATGTTGTAACTCCTCTTAAACATTGTAGGGACCGCCGGTTTCTTCGTTTTGACGAACCACTGAGCATAGCCTTCCTTCCATTTAGGCTGCTCTTCCCATTCAGACTCATCACTTGCCATCTCTTTACTCATATCTACGTTCTCAACATCTGGAATGTCATGCTCAATATTTTCCTCAACTATCTCTCCCTCTTCTATCTCTGTATCAATCACAATCTCTTCACCAATCTTCTCTATCACATCACTCGGTAGTACATCATCATCACCAACCAAAACATCATCCATCTCCTCTACATCCACCACCACCACATCATCACCACCAGCTGCAGTTGTCGACTCCCCCTGAGTTGTGGAAGTTCCAAGAGCTTGATCAGTTCTTGGCAACCCACCACCTGCATCTTTCGATGCATTGGGATCATCGTCTCTATCATTTCGTCTCTTGGTCCTCAACTCGTCGCCTTTACAGCTCGTCTCCCCCTGAGATGCCAAGAACTCCTTGAAAGCATCTATGATTTTTCCATGTTGTACCAGCAGGGACGACTGCATCTGATTCTCTGTAACTAGGCGCTGAATAGCCTGGGTCTGGATAAGATTAATCCTTGACTGCTCTGCCACGACCCGTTCCAGTGCTGCTATTCGTTCAGAGTCTGATAGGGTTGCATCGAAATCGAACCTCATATGTGATATATCTTGAGTGTACTGAGGAGGGATTTCCGATGTCACCGGGACCTCAGAAGTAGAAATAAACGTAACCGCAGGTGGTATCGTCACCGATAGCCCTGCAGTGGCCACAACAGTCGACTCTATAAATTGTGCCACGACCTCCGATGGAGTAACGGTAGGAGGCGGCAATGAAACGATCTCAGGAGTAGAAAGTTGGAAAGTAGTGGGTGGGAGGCCAAATGTAGACGAGGTAGCCACCACGGGAAAAACCGTAGCGCTTGGCCTCGTAACCTGTAGTGATGAGGGAACCATTGTCATACCGGATAGTGCTGGTGGAGTGAAACGTACCACCCTAGAGCTCTCACCGGCTCCCGATCCTGCACCTATCCGTTCCCTTCTTGACCTCCGGATCAACTGTTGTACCTCTTCCTCATAATCAGACTCGCTATCATCAACAGTTCTCTTTCTCTTCCCATGTAGTCTTTCTCGAGTTACCATAATCCTTCTTGCCTCTGCCACTTCATCATCAGAATCTGAGCCAGCCACCGTTGTAGCTGCCCTAGTAACATTCACAGTCGAAGCACGTTCAACCGGAACCTGAACGTTCTCCTCTGGATCCACCCGATCCATATCAAAGAAGCCTTGACCACCAAATTCTGCATCAAGGTCCACGTTCTCCTCCGGTGACACAACAGAAGCAGCAGGTATAGCTTTAGGTGCTCCTGCCTGTTGTGGTGCCGGGTCCCTAAACTCGTCCCCTTGAGCAGGCACATACCCCGGGTTGATCAAGTACCCAAAGAGTGGAGTATGTCGAGGACGGAGCTCAGGTTTGCTCCTCGCACTGGAGGATCTACATTGGGCGAAGATCCGTTTGTTCACACTCTCTACATATCGGATCGGACGGCGCTGAGGAAGCGTTGGAGCAACATGATTCAAGATCATTTGTAGGAATCTTGGATACATGATGAATCGCTCACGCGCCATCGCTCTTCTTTGACGATCAATCTCATAAAAGACCATCTGACTAAAGCTGAATTGCTTGTTGTAAGTCAGAGCAGTCATCGCTGACTGCATGGTCGCGCCCATGCCATCAGTGCCGGCCTTTCTCCCTGACATGCAAACGATCATAACATGCATGAGAAAGCGCCACTGGTCAAGTAAAAATCCTTTCCTCCTCTGCGTATCCCCCAAGGGACCAGAGTATCCCATCCTCAAAAACGCTCCATCACGGAAAGGAGCTACAAACTCTGTTGGGTCATCCCTTGTCTCATTCCCAAATCGTAAAGCCGCCCGGATTTGTTCAGAAGAGAACTGAACAATCTGATTGTTGACTGTTGCGCGCATCACCGGGGGCTCGACTCTACAGTCGTATTCCACTGTCTGCCAGAAATCCTCAATATTGGGCAAGGATATTGGCAGAGTTGTTGTAATCGCGTGGAATATCCTCGAGCGTAAAAGAAATGTGATGATTTCGCGGAAATCATCAACTCCGCTCGCCTCCGGGTCTAATGTTATGTACATGTTGTGACCCGGGAAGAACTGTCACTGGTGATCGCCTCCGTCATCACCGCCTGCACCACCTGCTCCAGCAACAGCAGCCATATCTGCAACAAACAGGTTAAGTTAGATAAACGTCAAAGCGAATCACAAGTTCGCCTGTTACCATGAGCGAAGTTGTGATCAATTCTGTATAGGCTAAGTTAAAGGTGGGGCGAAGTTGGGAAACAACTTCGCTTCAACTTGAACTTCTTCTGATAATAGTTAAGTAAAATGGTCCAGGCGAAGTTACTGATAACTTCGCCTAATCACAACATCGCCTCATAAACTGTTTCAAAATCAATAATCAGGCGAAGTTAAACCTCAGGCGAAGTTACGGATAACTTCGCCTAAACTGTAACTTCGCCGAATTCGAATCGGCAACAGTTAGGATTTACGAACGACGTGTAGATGATGATTTCGGAGATCGAGGACTCCGAAATACATGATTTTATGAAGTTTTAGACGTTCAAGTAGTTTACTATCACGTAAAAACAAGTTTGATAATTGGGTGTTTAAGGTTTCGAAAGACGAGGTCGAGAATCGAGTCAAAACGACCGATGATTAACCTCAATAGACAATGATAATATGATAATCGAACCCTACACACCTTTAATCTGATTTGAATCGAGGTAAGAAAAACAGATGATTGAGATCGATAAGTTCGCTAAAGTTTCGGAGTATAAGTTCGCTGAAGTTTGAAAGTAATGAGACTGTTTGACCTAAAAACTTCTTTATATAGGGTCAGAGTTAGTACAGGCGAAGTTATCGATAACTTCGCCTATTACAGGCGAAGTTATGGATAAGTTCGCCTATATATGAAAATTTTCAAAACAAACCCCATAATTTGAACAATTTGCAATTAAGTGTTAAATCATCCTTTAAAGCGTTAAATGATACGAACAAGACAAAGTAACCATGTATAAAATCATACAACTACATAAGTAACGAAAATTTGAAAAAATAAAGTACACGGGATCAAATTTCAGTCTCGACAGGGACTACCATGTTTTAGAAAATATCCGAACAGGAATCATACTAATTACGTGACTGTCACACAGATCCGTGTTCAGCTGTATTATGACATAAAGAAACAGATTGTAAGCAGGTAAATGACTTAGAATGGTTTTCATTGTTTCTGTGATACGGGTTAGGTTCAATTAAGCTCAAAACTGAAGTGGGCAACAACTCAGAGATTCTGATACCTCCTATCTATTCTCAAGGCGTATTTGGCTTTCCCCAAGTCACCCCGAATTGACCTCGACCCGTAGTGTCTGATTAAGTAGCAATTACTCTTCGATCTTAGACTCTGTTTCCCGTTCACCTTCTTGCGTCTTGATTGACAATCATTAACATTATGAACTCTAGAAGTTTTTTTTTTTTTTTATGTAAACATGTATATACACAACTTCAAGTAGAAAATAACTGCAAGTCCCGAATCTGGATCACTACAGCGTCTTGACACTCTATCTTCACGGGAATCAAAACACTCACGGGCTCGTGTATGACTGGGTAATCACTTTTCTGCCTATCATTCGGAAAGATATGTATGAAGACACGCACAACTCTTAAGGAGTTTCCACTTAAAATCGAGTAGATTTAGTTAGTATCACTTCTACTTTTACGCACCATAAAAAGCTACCATGACATACAATGACTGTTCTAAAGTCTTTTAGGCCTAATAACTTCACTAGTTAAGCACACAGAATCAGTATATCTATCATTTTCCAAGGTTGGATCAATTTTCTGTAAATCATAGTAAAGTAACTTCTTACGAAGTAGTAGACTAGAAAAATAATTTCATCTCCCGAAAAGAAAAAATTTTAACATCAATCGCCCCGACCAAATCAAAGTCTTCAGGTGAACGGCTATCCCGAAGATCCAATGGATCAGCTGGACCGACCACATACTAGTATGTGTCCTTCTAACTAAGTATGATGGACTAATTTTCAGCGAAAGAATAAAAACACATCAAAAACCGCCCCGGTCACTTTCAGTCATCTGGTTAATGGCTATCCTCATATTCTACAAGTATAAATGAGGACCAAACATATCCGAAGACATGTCCTTCTAACTAAGTATGATCGACTAATTTTTTTTTTTTTTTTTTTTTTTAAACACAAACATATGACATGGTTACTCGGGATTGATCATCCCATTCAGCTCAACAAGGTTTTGAAATCTAGTTTTATCAAACGCTTTCGTGAACAAGTCAGCGAAATTATCTAACGTGTCAACCTTTTCGAGCTCAATCAGCTTCTTCTCAGCACAATCCCGTATAAAATGGTGACGTATGTCAATATGTTTAGTTTTACTGTGCTTCACGGGATTGTTAGTTACTGAGATAGCAGCAGTATTATCAATGCAAATAGGAGTAAGTGAGAAATTCAGACCATAATCCCGCAACTGTTGTTGAATCCAAAGAACCTGGGAGCAGCAGTTGGATGCTGCCATGTATTCTGCTTCACAGGTTGAAATTGCGACTGAGGTCTGCTTCTTGCATTGCCACGACACTAGTCTGCCACCAAGAAACTGACATCCACCAGTTGTAGACTTCCGACTCTGATTGCACCCTCCATAATCAGAATCTGTGTAAGCGACTAGCACTAAGTCTCCTCCTCTCGAGTACCACAACCCTAGCTTCGGCTTGCCTTTGAGATACCGCAGTATCCTCTTCGCACCCTTCAAATGAGATTCTTTTGGGTTTGCCTGAAAGCGTGCACAAAGACAAACAACAAACATTATATCAGGCCTAGAAGCAGTTAAGTACATTAAAGAACCTATAATAGCCCGATATTGGGTTGGGTCCACATCTGCATCGTTGTCTGAATCAGCACCCAATTTGTGATTGACGAAGACTGGAGTATCATATGGAGTGCTGTCCTCCATCTTGAAGCGTTTGAGAACATCATGGACATACTTCGTCTGATGAATGAACATCCCGTCTTTCTTCTGATCAACCTGCAATCCTAAAAAGAAAGTTAGTTCACCCATAGCACTCATTTCAAATCTCTTCTTCATGACGGCCTCAAACTCCTGACACATGGCGACCTTTGATGCAGCAAAGATAATGTCGTCCACGTAGACTTGCACCAGTAGGAAGTCGCTACCCTTTCTCTTGAAGAACAATGTGCTATCAATTTTACCTCTTTCAAACTCATTCTCAAGCAAGTAATCTGATAAGGTTGAATACCAGGCACGAGGTGCCTGATGTAGTCCATACAGCGCTTTACTTAGCTTGTACACGTGATCGGGAAAGTCAGGGTTAGGAAAACCCGGAGGTTGCTCAACATACACAACCTCATCGACTTTACCGTTTAGGAACGCACTCTTCACATCCAACTGAAAGACCTTCATCTCCTTATGAGCAGCAAATGCCAAAAACAAACGAATGGCTTCCAATCTTGCTACAGGAGCAAACACCTCATTGTAATCAATCCCCTCTTGTTGATTAAAGCCTTTAACAACCAGCCTCGCCTTGTTCCTGATAACAATCCCTTTCTCATCTCTCTTACATTTGAAGACCCATTTCGTGCCAATCGCATGCACATTTCTTGGTTTTGCAACCAAGTTCCATACTTCCATTTTCTTAAATTGAGCTAACTCTTCTTGCATGGCTTCGACCCACGAGCTGTCCTTAAGAGCCATTTGATAGTTCTTTGGTTCAATCTGGCTGATAAAGCAGGTGTACAAGCACTCGATGATTATGCCTTATTCTTTAATGCTTGTGTAAACACAGGTGTGCTTATTCAAGCTTTGTCTTGTTTGTACACCGGCGGACAGATCACCTATCACATTCTCCAAAGGATGATCTTTGTGAATTCTCGTAGTCGGAACCGAACTGACATTCAGATTATTTTCCAAGTTCGAAGATAGCTCATCAATGGGTGATTGATGTTGAGAGTGAAACGGATTGATGAATTCTTCTTCAGTAGAGGCAGCAGGGGTATTGACAGCATTTGACGAGGAAGGCTGACATCCATCATACTGTGGTCGTTGCACCAAAGTGTCTTCCTCATCGCATATCATCTTCGTAGCAATTCTTTCCTCAACATCTGCAAAATCCAGATAAGGTATGTTAAAAGATTTAAAAAGTCAATCATAGTCTAAAACCCCAGCGGGTCCCGAGCTTGGTTTTGGTGATTTGTAACTTGTGATATCAGTGTTACACACCACCTCAACCTTGCTGTTCGATGTATTAAAGACCCGTCTGTTGGGAGTCCCAACAACGTATCCGACTAAGATTCCTTCGTCGGCTACTTCACCAAATTTAGAATTGGTCTTTAATATCGAACCTAGGGACCCGAATGGTTCAAGACCACTCAAGTTTGGCTTTCTCCCATGCGTAAGTTCATAACAGGTTTTTTTTAATCTTTTAACAGTTAACACTCTATTAAGGATATAACAGGCTGTTGCAACAGCTTCAGCCCAGAACACCACGGGAAGTTTCGAATCAGCCAGCATGGTTCTGGCTCCTTCAATTAAAGTTTTGTTCTTCCTCTCAGCCACTCCATTTTGTTGAGGTGTATACGGTGCGCTGTATTGGTGTTCTATCCCCTTCTGTAAGCAGAAGATCTCCATCTCATAGTTCTTGAACTCAGTTCCATTGTCACTCCTGATGAATTTAACCCGTTTCCCCATGATATTCTCAACCTTGGTAATCAAATTCTTTACCATCTGCACTGTTTCATCCTTTGACTTCAGGAAATATACCCAGGAATATTGAGAGAAATCATCAGTGATCACCAAGCAATACGATGTTCCTCCTAGACTTCTTACATTCACGGGACCGAAGAGATCCATGTGAAGTAATTCTAGGGTACTGACAATTGAATTGACCTTCTTGGTGTGATGGGATTTCTTGTGTTGCTTTCCCTTTTTGCATGATAAACATTTGTCTTCAAAGTTGAAATTCTTCAAGGGAACACCCAGCACAAGCCCATTTTTGACAAGGTAGTTCATTTTCCGAAGATGAATGTGCCCCATTCTCCTATGCCACAACTCGGACTCTGATTCAGTCGCTTTTGACAGAAGACACGATTGTTCTATGGCCATCTCAGTCGATCTCATATCCATGATATACGTATTCTTCACTCTTGGAGCCTTCATAACAATCCAATCTTCTGGTATCTTAAAACCAGGATACAACACAATCCCTTCATTCTTTGTAAAATGTACGGTGTAGTCCTTGTCACAAATCTGCGAAACACTCAGCAGATTATGCTTCAGTTCTTCAACAAAATTTACTTTCTCCAAAGTCATCTTTCCATTCGACACCGTCCCTATTCCTGTAATCATTCCACCGCTCTCTCCTGCGAAACTCACTCTTCCTCCTTGAACAGGTTTCAAGTCGTGTAACAAATTCTTGTTACCCGTCATGTGCCGGGAACAGCCGCTATCCACAACCCATTGATTGTTGGCAGCCCTGTTCAACTGTTCCTGCACGATTAAAGCAGATGATTAAAATCTGGGGACCCAAGACCGATTGGTCTTGGGTTGATACATTCCGTACCTTGGCTGTCCAAAGTTAGTATCATAATAATTTCTGTGAGTCCAAACAGGATACCTTCTTGTGGATTGACTATGAGGCCATCCAAACCTCCGTGAATTAAAAAAATTATTACTTAAGGTTTGGTTGTTAGCAGTGTAAAACTGAGATCTATTTTTTTGAAAACCTGAATTAGTCCATTTTCTGAAATTTGATGGGTTTTCATTTTTACCATTATATTGATTACCGTTAGTTCTTTTCTCAGATTTTGAAGTCCTCACTCCTCTGAATTTCTGCTTCAGAGGGCAATCAGCAACAAGGTGTCCTATTTGATTACATCTAAAACAACTCCTGTGTCCAACTTTCTTATCAAAAGTTGTCTTAGATGTTGAGGTTGTATTACTGCCCGTTTGTCTCACATATGGTGGGACATACGGGTTTAGTGGAGACTTCTTTTCAGGTGTTTTATTTTTCTCTCCACTTTTCGGTAACACTTCCTCTTGTTTTGTCTCACACGACTCAGAGGACTTGTCTGAGTTAGATGAGACATGACACGGAGCAGAAATCTTAACACTTGCAACAGGCTTACTAACTTCTGGTTCTTTAGTATTAACTTGAACTGGAACTGTCTGACCATAGTCAACATCAACAGATTTCTGATTACTAGGGTCATAAGTGTAATTATGATTGAAAGGTGGTGGAACTTCATGATAACCAATTCCTCCCCTTTTTGGAGAACCTTGATCACTAACGAGGTGATCAAGAATAGCGGAGGAATTTCTGAATTGCTCCATTTTCCTGTTAAGTTCCACCACTTTTACCTGGTGATCAGCTATCTGTTTTTCCCTTTCAGCTATTAGTTTGGTTTTCTCTTCTAGAACCTCATAGCTAATATCAATCACTTGGATTTTTTCAGCAAGCTTTGCTTTAAGACTTTTAATATCTTTCTCACTAGCTTTAATTTTTACTTTGTAACTATTTTCTCTAGCTTTAGTGAAATGATGATCTTCTTTTAGAGTTTTAAATTGCGCATCCAAACTAACAAACTGATCAGTAATCGTTGTCAGTTGTTCAGACATATGTTCACACTTAGTACAAGGGAGTTCAGTACTTACCTCGGAGAGCTGGTCTGCCACATCTGCCATGTAAGCTTCATTTTCACCAGTTCCCTTCTTCTCACTAGCTGCAGTTTCGATGTTTGCCAAATTGGCCTGTTCAAATACTTCTTCAACATGCAGATTCCAGTTGTACTCCTCATTCTGTCTGGAAATCATGGCTCTATATTCATTACCACTACCACTCTGCTGTGTAGATCTGTTATGACTGCGTTCTACACGTTCATTTTTGCACTCTTTTGCAAAGTGGCCATTCTGCTGACAGTTGTAACAGCGTACCTTCGACTTATCAAACCCTGGCCTCTCTCCGACAAACTTCCTGCCAGTCTTCTTTATGAACCTCTTCACCCTTCTGACAATCATAGCCATCTGCCACTGCAGATCCATCTCCTCCAGATCATCAGCATCGATCTGATCATAGTCTTCATCCAAAATTGCAGGATCAACAATCTTACCCTGAATGTAGTTCTCATATGAAGCAATAAAAGATGCATAGAGAGCAAACTGCTGTTCAGCAGATTTAACACTCATGGGCATCTTCGAGTAGTTGTTGTTTGACACACTTGGGGAAAAACTACTCTTGGTCGCTTGAGGTTGAGAAGCATTTGATCCTCCAGCTACAAAGCATATATCACCGTTCATGTTGAGAGATATATGTCCTTCATGTGTTGAGCTCGCGCCTGACTCTCCCTTAGAGTAATAAACAGATGATTCAGTTTTCGAACTTGATCCAGAGTTAACCTTTGCACCATACATACCCGGATCTTGAACCTGATCGGTAGGTGTCTCCTTTCGTACCATGTTCAGTTCAAACATTCTTAGCTTGTTAACTGCTGTCTCCAGGTCATAGTCAGCAAAGTCTTTGTCTTCTCTCATCAACACAGTATACATCTCCCATTTCGGTGGGAGAGCATCAAGAAGCTTTTCAACAATCTCATCTTCTTTGTAAGCAATTGAATAGTTGTTGAGTTCAGTCATCAGATGATAATATCTAGTGATGATATCATCAAGTGATTCATTCTTCAGATACTTGAAGACTGAGAATTGGGTTTTTAGAAGTTTAATTTTCGAGGCACGAATTCCCACATTGCCCTCAAACCGGTTCTCTAGTGCTTCCCAAAGCTCTCTAGCAGTTTTATACTTTCGGAAGGTGTGGAGTATCTCTTGTGGAAGAGCCATTGTAATTGCTGCATGAGCTTTGCTTTCTGCCTCATACATTTTCTTCTCCTCTTCTTCCATCTCTTTGTATTTCTTGATCTGATCACGACCCTCATACTCAGCAGTAGGTGGAATGTAACCATCTTGTATGCACACCCACATCTTGGCATCTTGATACTTGACATATTGTTCAAAACGATCTTTCCACGCTACATAATCAGTTTTCTTAAGCATCTTAGGTGCCTTTGTAGCCGAACCCGCTTCTACTTCCATCTTTACCAGTTCAGTAATGTTTATCGAAGACATCTTTCTCAAAACTCAAAGAAATCCGAAAATAAAAAATTTTATTTTCAAACAGCTCTGTAGGCGAAGTTGTGAATAACTTCGCTTAAGACTTAACTTCGCGTGAATTTGTAACTTCGCTCACTTTCTTAAAT
Source organism: Bidens hawaiensis (assembly GCF_021521415.1). Taxonomy (NCBI): domain Eukaryota; kingdom Viridiplantae; phylum Streptophyta; class Magnoliopsida; order Asterales; family Asteraceae; genus Bidens; species Bidens hawaiensis. The sequence continues at coordinate 115,454 of NW_027506010.1, read as the reverse complement.
TCGCCGGATTGGCGAACTTGAGAATAATTTCGCTTAAGTTGAGCGAACTTGGGAGGTAGGCGAAGTTGTGGGTAACTTCGCTTGAGGTAATCGAACTTGAAGAGGTAGGCGAAGTTGTGGATAACTTCGCTTAACCTTATATCTTCGCCGAAACCCTACTAACAGTGACGGCAACTTCGCCTGATGAACACGAACTTTCTGCAGATTAGATTTCTGGGTTTTTCGAGGTTTGTGAAGGTGTTATGGGTTGTTTAAGATTGTAGGAGGAGAGTATAGCACAAAAGCTCAGAAAACTCGTCCCGCGAATAGTCGAACGGAACGATTTCTATACCCGCGTGATAATCCCGAACCACACAATCGAGCAAAAGCTCTGATACCAATTGTAGGTTCCCAGCCGGATCTACACGAGATATCGCGTACTACGTAGGTGCGGAATCCCTACGTAAGACGTTACGAGTATAGAAAACAATACGAGCTAACACACGATACGATAACCAAACACACGTTGTATTCCAACCGTAAACACGTGATACAATGACCACTGAATACAAAACTCTCTGACTCGAATACACGAATAAACTCTGATTCTATTCACACCTTAATAAACCGTATACAAATGGCTTATATAGACACGACAACTTCGCCTGGCATGTTCAGCCGAAGTTGTCCCTAACTTCGCTTGTCTAACAAGTTCGCCCATATAAGCGAACTTGTTAGTAACTTCGCCTACATACAAAACTCAAATCTAACTAACACGATTACAGACACTCGACACTGAACTACTGACATCATGCACCAACATGGTGCCCTCTTTCTTCTCATATAAGTCTTAGCAAACTTTTTATGTATTTTTGAAAGTCTTTCTTGTTTCTGTTGAAGTGTTTCATGAGATTGAGTCACATGTTCCCTTTCTGACCAGCTGTCAGTTGGGTTTTTCCTTATATCTTCTCTCACTTGATCAGCCCATTTCTTTGCAGCCATTGAAGCAATTGTCTCACCAATCTCTTTTTCAACCATCATCTCTGTACCCATATTGGTCAGTTCATCAGTTTCAGTATTCAGATTGGTTGATTCAGCAGTTTCATTTGTCTTCTTTTGAGGTTGGCTTTGGGGTTGAATCATTCTAACCACCATGGCTAAGGAATTGTCCACTTCCTCATCTCTTTTAAAATTAATTGGAGCTACAATCACATCTTGATCAACCACTTCTTCATTAATTACTTTTGCAAAATTGGCTTGGTTGATCAAGGTTTCTTGCTCTGCCAGCTCCTCTAGAGTCAAGGTTTGGGCCAAAATTTCCCTCTCCCTTGTCTCTCTTAATATATTTTCCTGTTCTCTTCTGGCAGCAGCAGCAGCTTCAGCATCATCTCTAAACAAAATATCTTTATCAGGATAAGCCTTAACAGGCTCTTTTTCAGTTACTTTAGCCTTTCCCTTACTCAATCTTCTCTGGATCTCTTCTTTAGTTTCAGGCTCAACTTCATCAATATCTCTATCCAGTCTTTCCATCTCTTCATCATACTCTACGGTCTTGGAGGTTTCTAGTTGTTCAGTTTCTGATTCAGTGAGTATCAACTCCTTAGTAGCAGCATCTTCTTCATTCATTAAATCAGTTTGAATGTCAGTTAGATTATCAGTAGCCACATCAGTCAAGACATCAGTATCTTCATCATTTAACTTTTCAATATCATTTCCAGTTTCTTCTTCATTTCTCATTTCTTCCTCCTCCAAACTCCATACCATAGTCAAAACTTCATCATTCACATCATAATTTTGTTCTCCCACATCTGATTTATCACCTTCATAATCAACATCCTCTGATCTCGTTTCATCACTTTCCTCACCATCATCATATTCATTCATGATGCATGTCAAACCATTTACAATCTCCACACCTGTATCTATTTCAGTTTCAACACTGACCATAGCATCAGTTGGCTTATTTACATTCTCCCCCTTTTTTGGGGCAGCTGAGGTCTTCTCAACCTCCTGCCCCAGGGCTTGAATTCTCATTTTTGCCCGGGCCAACTGATCTATCAACATCACATTCTCCATGGTCACCTCCTCATTCCTCTTCTTTAACTCAGCATTTTCTAATAGCAAGTCCAAATTTTTTTGGAAGAGGTTTGTTTTAGTATGTGGGGTTGTAGGTGGTGATGTAGAGAAAGGTTCATATTCAGGTTGTTCTTGGTTTATAGTTTGAGTTTGGATAATGGTTTGTGGTGGTGATTGTGTATGAGGTGGGCTTGAAATAAATGGATCAATGTGAATTGGGCTAGTGGTTGGTGGTCTTTGTGGAGTTGGGGATAAATGAGTTGATGTTTCAGGCTGGCTCAAGGTTAGGATTTGAGGTGGGGATTGAGTAGTTTGGTGTGGTTGAGTTTGTGGTGGTGATGGTATAATGGGTTGGTTAATGGATAATGGTGATTGTGGTGGTGTTGGAATAGGTAGGTCAGTTGGTAATGGATTGAGTAATGGGGTTTGTGGTGGTTGTTCAGGTTCGTCAATTTGCTCCCCCTGATCCAGTGCAACATCATCCATGGCTACTCCATCCCCTCCTTCATCTCCATCATGATCATCATTTCCATCTTCAGAACTATCTTCATCACTCTCATCATCATCTTCTCCTCCGTCCTCCTCTGAGCTTAACTCAGGCACATGCATAATTTCCAAATCGTGGTTCAACAACCATGGTAATATTTCATATGGAATGTTAGGATTGTATCGGTTTGCCCTTCCTGGATTGGCAATTCTTCTATAAGTGTCTGGATCCTACAGCTGATGTGTCATTGTGACAATCGTCAATTTCAGGTTAACCCCGTTAACTCAACTCCGTCAATTCAGACTTTAAGATCGTTGAATCTATAACGCACACTACATTACATTTAAACTAGGGTTTAAATGACGCTTAACACTTACTACATGTGTAGTCTTTCGGGATTTGCACCGAAACGCAAACGAGTTGACGCGAACGATTGATAAATAAACGACAAACGTCAAAACACTAATTATGTGATAATTATGTGTTAGGTATATGTGTGTTACTTGATTGTTATGTGGAATGTTAAACAAGAAACAAGAACCAACTAGTTTAGGCTAGAGATGTAACACTTGAAAGATTAGGGAGTAGAGTGTAACTTGTATTATTATAAATATAACCTTAACACTAAACCCTAAATTATTTTCTAAACACAAGACCCGATCGGCCTCCCTCCTTGCTCCCTCACGGCTGCCGTCCACAACACTCTCACATATACACCTCAAATCAAGTGATTAATCCAAGAACTAGGTGCTAGGAAGGTATACTTGATCATCCCTTACCTCCTTGTTGTTTAATTTTGATGTTTAATGGGTTAAGTATAAACCCTAGGCAGCCGATTTTGGTTCATGTATATGGTTAATATGATTGTTGTTATTTGGATAATGAATTGATAACTAGATTGATGTTGTTGCATAATTCATTGTTGTCTTTGATTTGAGTTAAAACACAAACCCTAATCTTGTATGTATGGTGTAATTGAGTTGCATGGATAGTAGTATTAGTGTCTAGCATGTTATATGATTTATTTGTGATCCATGGCTAGTGAAATTGTTAAGTTTTGATGTGAACAGAATCTGGACAGAATGTATGTACGATGTTCAAGTGACTGTAACGAAGTGTAAACGTGAAAATTGGTTGAGATTGTGGGTACTGCAGTAAACTAGGTTGAGTCTAGTTTTCATGAAGTATAAGTTTGTAATTTTTGGACAAGTATAAGTGTGCTTTTATGATTTTACAAAAACGTGGTGCAAAGCTGAGCTGCTAGACCTGCTGTTAGGTTATGTTGTAAATGGTATATCTCATGAACTACGAGACCAATTGGGTTGGTTCCACTTCTGGAAGTTGACTCATTGAGTTAGGAACCAAACCCAAGTGGTCTTGCATTTATTGGATTTTTCGTTTAACGGGAATTGCAAATAACATTTTGTTGCGCATGAATCTGACTGATACGAGTTTGCTGTAATGTTTTGGTCATTATAAGAAAAATATGTGGAATAAAAATAAGATAAAATATGTTCTGGAAACCTAAGATATGTATGCTTCTGTGGTGATTTTTGGTGAATTAATTGAGACGTTATGATCGGTGAACTAGTGCAATCTTTCAAGTAAAAATTCTGTCATAATGAAACTAGCTGCTGAGTTGTGTAAAAATGCATGAAATATGATAGTTTTTATATAATTGTTGTGTTTTGACCAAAATACCCTTGCGGGGAATAGTTGTAAATTGATTGCCATGAATTGACCAAATTTCCCTTATGGGGAATAATGGTTAGTTAATCTTTGTTTGTTGACCAAAATGCCCTTACGGGGATAATTGCTAGTAAAGTATGTTATTAGTACGTGACACGAAAGTAATTGCTCACTCATGTATCGTATCACAATTGTACTTGTTTAAGTCACACACAATTCACAAACGAAACACGAAATCTGTTACGTGCATAGGTATTATGTGCCGAGTCTAGAGACTCGTTAAACGTACCGATACTTAGAAAATCTCTTTGTTATTTAGAACGCTAGAGAGTTTCTACGACGCACATCACTTTGTGATCTAGATCGGGATATTCTTCGCAAACAGTGAGTTTCACTTACCCCGCTCTTTGAACTGTTTTCAAACGTTTTTCACTTGGGGGAGATAACATACTCCGATAAACGTACTTTCTGAGATAAACGCATATTTAAGATTTTGTTATAAATTATATATCACTTGTAAAGGCTAAGCGGCAAACGTAACATTTGAAGTCCCACACATCGGACCGGTTAATATTTGGAATAGCGAGTCACTGTTGAGTAGTACTACTGGGTTTGACAAACCCCACCCGACGCTAAGCTCAACTGGAGGTTGAGTGGGTGTAATTTTGGCTAACACTTACCATGGTCTGGATTGACCTGGTGACGGGCACTTGATAAACAGTCAGCTTCGGTCGCGAACCACTTAGCGATACTTGTTGTATAGATTAGCTACCTATCGATATATAATTTGACATAACACTACCTGGTAACGCAACACTTAAACGTCGTAACGGGGTTACGCAACACTTAAACGTCGTAACGGGGTTACGCAACACTTAAACGTCGTTAGTGGATTTTGAGGGTGTGACAGATTGGTATCAGAGCCATTGGTTATAGCGAACTAGAAGCTGCATGCATACTAGACTATAACCGCGACGACCCATTAGTTATAATGATACGCACTGCATAGGTTTGTGTAGTCTTGAAATCTTATTTCTTTACCTCTTTCACTCATACGCTCGCATATTCACGGCTTACCTGTAGGAATGTCGACGCCACCCTCATCATCATCCGATTCGATGACGCATGCTCACGGGAAGGAACCGCAGTTACCTACTGCCTCGCCACCCCGTGTAGTCCCGGAACTCGAAGCTCCTGCACCGAAGAGGTACCGCCTATCCGGAGGCCTGTATGAAAACGACGTTAGCTGGGATTGGTACCCCAACATGATCAGACGTATGGTCTACCGTGAACAAGTTCCCCCATTGCCTCACCCGAACCACCCTGCTTACCCTAACACTCTACCACCCATAACCGAACCTGTGGAGCGAGTTCTCGCAGCTGTCGTTTCTTGTTTGGAGCGTGATGTGGGTTACATGCGCTACACGAGAGAAAATGTTTCCAGACTGTTTAAAGACGGAACCGAGACTCAGGAGGAGATTGCCCGCATGGCAGCGGCAATGAAAGAAATGCAAGAGACTAGTGAGCAACAAACGAAGGTTATGATGAAGATGCAAGCCGAGATGATAGACTTGCAAGAGCAACTCCAAGAAGCAAGGACCCGAACCGAGATAGCACTCGAGCGTTGCGATGACCTACAAATGCAACTTGCTCAGAACGCAGCAGAACCTGAGGCAGAGCCTGAGGCAGAGCCTGAGGCCGAGCCCGAGGCAGAGCCTGAAGTAGAACCTGAAGAAGATCCCGAAGAGGAGCCTGAGGAGGATCCCGAGGAAGATCCCGAGGAGGAACACGAAGAAGAACCGGAGGAATAACCAGCTGAGGAGGAGGCACATTCAGAGGTGTCCTCAGATGACGACATCTAGTGATGATGACACTTAGATGGAGGGGTGGTCTCCATCCTAACTATTATTTTTCTATGATTTTAAGGATTGATTGGAAATACTTTGTAGCGAATACAATGGTTTTAATCATGAATTTTTATTTAGACTAATATGTGGTTGTGATGTGATGTTGTTTCTTATTTTTCTTTCTTACCTATCTTTTATTACATGTATGGTGTGTTGTATATGAAAGAAAAAAAAAATTTCATGTTTAACATTTTATACTGTGATTCTAGGAAATGGCCGGAAGAAACGCTGGACGAGGACGTGGTAACATCAACATGACTGCAGCTGAACTCCAAACTCTGCTGAATGACCATGTTGCTGCCGCTTTAGCTGCACAAGTTCAGAATCAAACAGGAGGTCCGAATGGAACATGTACCTTCAAGAACTACCTAGACTGCAAGCCCAGTACGTTTAAGGGCACTGAGGGAGTTATGGGCTTCCTGCGTTGGGCTGAGAATGCCGAGTCAGCCTTTGAAATGTGTAACTGTCCCCCTGCCAGTAGGGTCAAATTCGCTGCTGGGACACTTGAGGATTCCGCCCTCACTTGGTGGAATTCGAACGTCCAGATCCTTGGATTGGAACTGGCTAACGCGATGAACTGGGAGGAGTTCAAAAACATGATGCGAGAGGAGTACTGTCCGAGGGAGGAAATTTCGAAGTTAGAGTCGGAGTTTTGGTCGTTGAAGATGGTGGGTTCGGAGATTGAAGCCTACACTACTCGTTCGCACGAGTTGGCTGTGATGTGTCCGCGGATGGTGGATCCGCCGAGCAAGAGGATAGAGATGTACATTGATGGGTTAGCACCACAGATTCAGGGTATGGTGACGTCTTCCAGACCAGCCACGATCCAGCAAGCGATCCGTTTGGCTCACAAACTGACGGATCAGGCTGTTACCACCGAGGGGTTCGACTGTTAAAGCCCGTGACAACCCGAGTAATGACCACGTCAGCAACAGTAACAACAACAGCAACCCGAACAGCGGGAAGAGAAAGTTTGACAACACCAGATCTTCATCCTCAAACCTCCCACCGCAACACCACTACCGTAAGCCCGAATTTACTCGGAGTTTCAACACTCAGAATCACAACAACAACAACAACAACGGTAGTGGGCAGGTTTCGAGCGGATATGCTGGGAAATATCCAAAGTGCAACAGGTGCAACTTTCATCATGTTGGTCAGTGTGACCGTGTCAAGTGTCAAAGATGCGGAAAGATAGGTCACCAAGCGAAGGAATGTAGAGTTGACCTTGCGGCGAAGGGTGCTCCTAAGCCACCGATGACGACTAAGGGATGTTTTGAATGTGGACAGGAAGGTCATTTCCGGAAGGATTGCCCCAAGCTGAAACAGAATGACAATAATGGGGGTAATGGAAGTGGCAGTAATGGTGGAGGAAATGGCAAAGGAAGAGCGTTTGTGATTGGATCGGGTCAAGCCCGCAATGATCCGCATGTGGTGTCTGGTAAGTTCCCTGTAAACGATTGTTTTGCTTCTGTTTTGTTTGACACTGGAGCTGGTAGGAGTTTTGTGTCAAAAACTTTTAGCCAACTTTTAGACCTTACTCCAACCCCGTTAGACGCTAAGTTTCCTGTTGAATTAGCTAACGGTAAAACAGTAGTAACAACTCATATACTTGCGGGATGTAAGTTGAAACTGTCAGGTCATGTCTTTGACATCGACCTTATTCCTTTTACGCTTAGTAGTTTCGATGTTGTTGTCGGCATGGACTGGTTATCCGAGAACCGAGCGGAGATTATATGCCATGATAAGATAGTCCATATTACCACCCCTTCCGGCGAGATCATTTCGGTCCGAGGCGAGAGAAGCGGCATGACCACCAGCGTCATTACCCTTTTGAAGGCACAGAAGTATCTACGAAAGGGTCATCCGGCAATTTTGGCGCAGATTGTTGAGAAAGGAGAAACGAATTGAAGACATACCGGTTGTGCGAGACTTTCCGGAAGTTTTCCCGGAGGATTTGCCCGGACTCCCTCCAATTCGTCAAGTCGAATTTCAAATCGAGTTGACACCCGGTGCAGCACCCATAGCACGAGCCCCGTATCGGCTCGCACCGGCGGAACTTCAGGAGTTGTCCACTCAGTTGCAAGATTTGTTGGATAAAGATTTTATCCGACCTAGCTCATCGCCATGGGGAGCCCCTGTCTTGTTTGTCCGAAAGAAAGACGGGATTTTCCGAATGTGCATCGACTACCGGGAGTTGAACAAGGTGACGGTCAAGAACCGTTATCCTTTACCCCGAATTGATGATTTGTTTGACCAGCTTCAGGGATCGAGTTACTACTCGAAGATCGATCTTCGATCCGGTTACCACCAGCTGAGAGTGCGCGAAGAAGATATTTCAAAGACGGCTTTCAGAACACGGTATGGTCACTACGAGTTTTCGGTTATGCCTTTTGGCCTAACCAACGCGCCAGCCGTATTTATGGATCTCATGAATCGAGTATGCAAGGCGTACCTCGACAAGTTTGTGATTGTTTTCATTGATGATATTCTCGTCTACTCCAAGAACGAGACTGACCACGAAGAGCACTTAAGGATAATTCTGGAACTACTGAAGAAGGAACAACTGTATGCTAAGCTCTCGAAATGTGAATTTTGGCTTCGCGAGGTTCACTTTTTAGGACATGTAATCAACAAGAATGGTATCCATGTCGATCCCGGTAAGGTAGAGGCCATAAAAAACTGGGAAGCACCTAAGACTCCGACCGAGGTGCGACAATTCCTAGGACTGGCCGGCTACTACCGGCGTTTCATCGAGGGATTTTCAAAAATTGCTCAACCCCTCACCGCTTTGACCCACAAGGGCACTAAGTACAATTGGGGTGACGCGCAAGAATCCGCTTTTCAACTGTTGAAAACCAAACTTTGTAGCGCCCCTATTTTAGCTCTCCCCGAGGGAACGGAAAATTTTGAGGTACACTGTGACGCATCTATACAAGGTCTCGGTTGTGTGTTGATGCAACTCGAGAAGGTTATAGCCTACGCCTCTCGACAACTACGGGTTCACGAGAAGAACTACACGACCCACGATTTGGAACTCGGAGCTGTAGTGTTTGCTCTTAAGATATGGAGGCATTACTTGTACGGTACCAAGTTTACCATTTACACCGACCACAAGAGTCTCCAACATATCTACGATCAGAAGGAGCTGAACATGCGACAACGTCGTTGGGTCGAGCTGCTTAAAGATTATGATTGTGCCATCAAGTACCACCCTGGCAAGGCCAATGTGGTGGCCGACGCCCTCAGCAGAAAAGAAACAGATAAACCCAGACGGGTGAGAGCATTGCAACTCACGATTCATGCCAGCTTACCCGATCAGATTCGCGATGCGCAACTGGAAGCTTTGAAAGATGATAATCTTCCATCGGAACTCATGCGGGGCATGAGCAAGCAACTTGAAACCAAATCGGACGGGGTCCGATATTTTGAGAACCGGATTTGGGTTCCACGATACGGAGAGTTGAGAACTCTAGTGATGGACGAAGCTCACAAGTCCCGATATTCTATCCACCCTGGCTCAGATAAAATGTATCATGATTTAAAGACACTTTACTGGTGGCCGAACATGAAAGCCGACATTGCCACCTACGTGAGCAAATGTTTGACTTGTGCCAGAGTCAAGATAGAATACCAGAAACCATCTGGTCTTCTGCAACAACCGGAACTCCCAATGTGGAAATGGGAACACATCTCAATGGATTTTATTATGGGTTTGCCTAAGACGCCGACGGGATGCGATACCATCTGGGTGATCGTTGACCGGTTGACTAAATCGGCGCACTTCCTAGCAATTAAGGAAACAGACAAAATGGAAAGACTGACTTGAGTATACATGAAAGAAGTGGTGTCTAGACACGGAGTGCCTGTCTCGATCATTTCCGATCGAGATTCTCGTTTCACCTCGCACTTTTGGAAGTCGCTGCAAAGCGCACTGGGCACCCGTCTCGATATGAGTACAGCATACCATCCTCAGACAGATGGGCAAAGTGAACGGACTATTCAGACCCTAGAGGATATGTTGCGTGCATGCGTCTTAGATTTCGGAAAAGGTTGGGAACCCCACTTACCCTTGGTAGAGTTTTTGTATAATAACAGCTACCACGCAAGTGTTAAGGCAGCGCCGTTTGAAGCGCTGTACGGACGGAAGTGTCGATCACCACTCTGCTGGGCAGAGGTGGGTGACAGCCAAATCACTGGTCCGGAACTGGTACTCGAAACCTCGGAAAAGATTGTTCAAATCCGAAATCGCATGGCAGCAGCACGAGATCGCCAAAAGAGTTACGCCGACAAGCGCCGAAAACCTCTCGAATTTCAAGTGAACGATCGGGTGTTACTCAAAGTCTCACCTTGGAAAGGTGTGGTTCGCTTTGGGAAGCGAAACAAACTCAACCCACGGTATGTTGGTCCGTACCGGATAACTGAGCGCATTGGTCCGGTGGCGTACCGACTGGACCTACCAACAGAACTCAGTGGCGTACACGATGTATTCCACGTATCAAATTTGAAGAAATGCCTGTCTGATGAAACCCAAGTAGTCCCTTTAGAGGAACTACAAGTTGATGAACAGTTACGGTTCATTGAGGAACCAGTCGAGGTTTTGGATTGGGAAACCAAAACGCTCAAGCACAGCAAAATTCCAATCGTTAAGGTTCGTTGGAACTCGAGACGTGGACCGGAGTTCACGTGGGAACGCGAGGATCACATGATGAAAAAGTATCCTCACCTTTTTGAAGGGCTAACCAAACACCGAAAACCGAGAAACCCGGCAAACCGTCAAACATCACCGGAGGTATGAATTAAATTTCTGGACGAAATTTCTTCCTACTAGGGGATGATATGACAAACTGAAAATTTCTTACTTTTTTCAGACACTCATCACGACTTGACTCAAATTTTCGGGACGAAAATTCTTTAACATGGGAATGATGTGACAATCGTCAATTTCAGGTTAACCCCGTTAACTCAACTCCGTCAATTCAGACTTTAAGATCGTTGAATCTATAACGCACACTACATTACATTTAAACTAGGGTTTAAATGACGCTTAACACTTACTACATGTGTAGTCTTTCGGGATTTGCACCGAAACGCAAACGAGTTGACGCGAACGATTGATAAATAAACGACAAACGTCAAAACACTAATTATGTGATAATTATGTGTTAGGTATATGTGTGTTACTTGATTGTTATGTGGAATGTTAAACAAGAAACAAGAACCAACTAGTTTAGGCTAGAGATGTAACACTTGAAAGATTAGGGAGTAGAGTGTAACTTGTATTATTATAAATATAACCTTAACACTAAACCCTAAATTATTTTCTAAACACAAGACCCGATCGGCCTCCCTCCTTGCTCCCTCACGGCTGCCGTCCACAACACTCTCACATATACACCTCAAATCAAGTGATTAATCCAAGAACTAGGTGCTAGGAAGGTATACTTGATCATCCCTTACCTCCTTGTTGTTTAATTTTGATGTTTAATGGGTTAAGTATAAACCCTAGGCAGCCGATTTTGGTTCATGTATATGGTTAATATGATTGTTGTTATTTGGATAATGAATTGATAACTAGATTGATGTTGTTGCATAATTCATTGTTGTCTTTGATTTGAGTTAAAACACAAACCCTAATCTTGTATGTATGGTGTAATTGAGTTGCATGGATAGTAGTATTAGTGTCTAGCATGTTATATGATTTATTTGTGATCCATGGCTAGTGAAATTGTTAAGTTTTGATGTGAACAGAATCTGGACAGAATGTATGTACGATGTTCAAGTGACTGTAACGAAGTGTAAACGTGAAAATTGGTTGAGATTGTGGGTACTGCAGTAAACTAGGTTGAGTCTAGTTTTCATGAAGTATAAGTTTGTAATTTTTGGACAAGTATAAGTGTGCTTTTATGATTTTACAAAAACGTGGTGCAAAGCTGAGCTGCTAGACCTGCTGTTAGGTTATGTTGTAAATGGTATATCTCATGAACTACGAGACCAATTGGGTTGGTTCCACTTCTGGAAGTTGACTCATTGAGTTAGGAACCAAACCCAAGTGGTCTTGCATTTATTGGATTTTTCGTTTAACGGGAATTGCAAATAACATTTTGTTGCGCATGAATCTGACTGATACGAGTTTGCTGTAATGTTTTGGTCATTATAAGAAAAATATGTGGAATAAAAATAAGATAAAATATGTTCTGGAAACCTAAGATATGTATGCTTCTGTGGTGATTTTTGGTGAATTAATTGAGACGTTATGATCGGTGAACTAGTGCAATCTTTCAAGTAAAAATTCTGTCATAATGAAACTAGCTGCTGAGTTGTGTAAAAATGCATGAAATATGATAGTTTTTATATAATTGTTGTGTTTTGACCAAAATACCCTTGCGGGGAATAGTTGTAAATTGATTGCCATGAATTGACCAAATTGCCCTTATGGGGAATAATGGTTAGTTAATCTTTGTTTGTTGACCAAAATGCCCTTACGGGGATAATTGCTAGTAAAGTATGTTATTAGTACGTGACACGAAAGTAATTGCTCACTCATGTATCGTATCACAATTGTACTTGTTTAAGTCACACACAATTCACAAACGAAACACGAAATCTGTAACGTGCATAGGTATTATGTGCCGAGTCTAGAGACTCGTTAAACGTACCGATACTTAGAAAATCTCTTTGTTATTTAGAACGCTAGAGAGTTTCTACGACGCACATCACTTGGTGATCTAGATCGGGATATTCTTCGCAAACAGTGAGTTTCACTTACCCCGCTCTTTGAACTGTTTTCAAACATTTTTCACTTGGGGGAGATAACATACTCCGATAAACGTACTTTCTGAGATAAACGCATATTTAAGATTTTGTTATAAATTATATATCACTTGTAAAGGCTAAGCGGCAAACGTAACATTTGAAGTCCCACACATCGGACCGGTTAATATTTGGAATAGCGAGTCACTGTTGAGTAGTACTACTGGGTTTGACAAACCCCACCCGACGCTAAGCTCAACTGGAGGTTGAGTGGGTGTAATTTTGGCTAACACTTACCATGGTCTGGATTGACCTGGTGACGGGCACTTGATAAACAGTCAGCTTCGGTCGCGAACCACTTAGCGATACTTGTTGTATAGATTAGCTACCTATCGATATATAATTTGACATAACACTATCTGGTAACGCAACACTTAAACGTCGTAACGGGGTTACGCAACACTTAAACGTCGTAACGGGGTTACGCAACACTTAAACGTCGAATGGGGTTACGCAACACTGAAACGCCGTAACGAGGTTACGCAAAACGCTAAACGATTTATCTTATTTAACTTGTGAACTCACCAACCTTGTGTTGACACTTTTATTATGTTATTCTCAGGTAGCCGAGGCGGGCGCGCGGTTTAGGAGCATGCATTAATTGAAAACATCTTTATTCTGCAAACTTAATTTTAACAGTTACATTTGGTTTTAAGTCGTCCTGCGTGACGCAACTTTTGAATTAAGGTTTTACGCTTCCGCACTTATTTACATTTAAACGTTTTTCTTTGGTTTGATTATAACTAATGATTCCGATCCTGCCAGTTCACACCCTCTGACGGTAAAACTCCGTTAGTGGATTTTGAGGGTGTGATAGTCATACCAATTGTGGGTAGACCCTGTAATTCCCTGTTAAAGATTATCTGCAGGAATCTAGGGTATTGCAGGAATCTTTTAACTTATGCCTTCTTTAAATTCCCAGTCATGCCATCAAATATCATCTTAGAAAAATTGAAAGGCATATCATATATAATACCAACAGTGGCATTTGCTAAATCACGACTCATCAGAGTCCATGATCCTTTTCTTGGAGCAAACCCGTGTATCACATGGTGAATCAAGAACCTATACAACATAGGGAACATCCCCTTTTGAAATTGTCCATCATGGACAGTTCCCTGATACCCCATCGTCTGCTCAAAGATTCTCATCAAATGATCTGTATTGAAATTTATATGATTATGGTCATCATCACGTAACTGCAGACATCTTCTTATCCTCCCCTCTATAACATGTATCTCATGGCTTGCAACAGTTGCTTCAATTCTTTTCCCATGTATGTCATCCACAAGTCTTGCAGAACGCACGAAATCTAGGGAATGATTTATGTAGATGATTGGGCATTCTATGAAAGCAAATCGCACATTGGATCTAGCCATCCAAGAAATCATCCTCTCCACTGGCTCATTGTTGGGAGTGACCTCCAACATTACACACATATTGTGCTTTGGTTCAAAGGCATACTTAGGTTGAACTTATTCTTCTTCTGCCATATGTGAACAACACAATCAAACATATTCAAAGTGAAATTAGCATAAAAGTTCATTACTTTAAGCAATTTCAAGGTATAAATTTGTAGAAGAAAGAGAAATTTTTATTAAGAACCTGATCTTCAACAAATTAATAACCTAAACACAAAAACAGAGTATTAGTAATCAAGTACATAATCGAAGCCCATTAAAGTCTAATCGTTATCGGAAAACAAATTATTATTGCTTACCGAGTCGGAATTAGGGGGCTGATTAAAATTAGGGTTTGTATTAGAGACGAATATGATAAGTCGGTTTGGGTTTCTTTAAGAGTAAGCAGTTGCAGTGGAAGGAGAGAGAGAGAGGGAAAATAATGTTGAAAAATATCCCTAACTCCCTCTTATATACCTTTTGAAAGTGGATTTTAAATGCATTTTGTCGTGTAGTGAATTACTAGATGTCAAACATAATAATCTTATCCACTTTAAAACCTTACCCGATAAAATTAAAAAGGTTAAACCTTGCTTGGAAACTTTTCATTATTAATTGACAAAGTTTACCTGGCATCTTCAACTTACAAACCTTGCTCGGTCAAGTTAACTAATTTAATGTCAAGTAAAGATGAAGAAAGCTTACCCGAAATACCAGATTTCTTGAGAACTTAATCACAAGATAAATAATCAAGTATAAAATATCAAATAAGCATCCTTGCTAGGAATCAATTAAGATACCCAAAAAATTTCTCAAATATAAATTAAGTAACTCAAACTAGCATAAACCTTATCAGAATCAGAAACACATTCAATCAAGCATACTTTGATATAAAGTATGCCCGAGCAACCTTCATAAGATAGTGTGCCTGAACAACCTTCTTTACAAAGTATACCCGAATAAACTTTCATAGAGTATAAAGTGTGCCCGAAATGATAACTAGCAGACAGTGTACTTGGAAAGTCAATTTGTGAAATTACCAAGTATAATGAGGGAACAATAGTGTACCCGGTATATAAAGTGTGCCCGGAAGACAAAGTCTGCCGAAAACACTTGTAATTTCAAAGCAATCATAATCACAAGTAATACATAGCATGCTCGGAATGAAATTAAACATAAAACACCTAAGTGTACTATAGTCTAAAAATTTCAAAGAGCTTGCCCAACAATCCTATTTTAGCACTAAGCTTGATAGGATGAACATATTCAAACATCAGGTATGCTTGGGAACTAAACGAAACAGTGTAGTCTACCCGAGAAAATTCAAATCATCAAATCATACCCGAAAAAGACAAACTTAGATAAAAAACAACTAAGTGTGCATGGAAAGATTAAAAGGTATAAAACCTTACCCGAAAATACGTATTCAAACATAAGCAATCAGGCTTGCCTGGAAAGTGACTTAAAGTAGTAACTCTACCCGAAAAGTATCGAATACTTCAAAGCATGCCCGGAAATAGTAAACTTAGATAAAAACATCTAAGTGTACTCGGAAAGGTTATAAAGTATCAAAACTTACCCGAACTTACATATTCAACCATATTCAACTGTTTTGTGCCCGGAAAGGTTTGAGAACATCAATCCTTACCCGAACTTACATATTCAGCCTATAAAAGGCAAAATGCAACACTGTTTGACTTAAACCACTTGTCAAAGACAT
The DNA here is from genome assembly GCF_021521415.1 of Bidens hawaiensis. Classification (NCBI taxonomy): domain Eukaryota; kingdom Viridiplantae; phylum Streptophyta; class Magnoliopsida; order Asterales; family Asteraceae; genus Bidens; species Bidens hawaiensis. Next base: position 99,383 of record NW_027506010.1, on the reverse strand, counting down.
TTCTAAGTTATGTATCATTTCTGATCATAGTTTTTAAGAGCAAATGGTGCATTTAGAGATCAAATTTCAGTTATGTTTCTTTTCAAAACAATTTCCTTTGTAAACTGAAAAGATCTCAGGAATGGGATCATATTGACTAAGTAGCTTTCTCAATACTTCATTCTCAGCATTATTATGACTACAAAGACAGGTCAACAGCAGGTCTAGACTTAACATGATTTTCATCTCTTTGGTGATATGATTAAGTTTAATTAAGTTGCAGTAAATTTAATGGATAACACTTGTTGTGTTCTGATGCTCATAACTATCCTCAAGGCTTATTTGGCTTTCTCCATATCACCCCAATTTGACTTTGACCCTCTTGTTTTGGTTAAAACTTTTTAATGACAGAACATAATTTTTGAAAATATATAAGATATTTCTTTTAAAATCTACAAACATATGTGAGGTTGAACGTTGGACTTACATGCCACGCAAATCGGACTTACAGGCCTTTCAATCAGGATGTTTAAATGACTTATATGATTGCCTCCACCCTTGTAGTTCTGGAATTAACCCTCATGTTTGCATTTTCTCAATAAAAATTTGTGAACATGTATCAAATTTCGGTTGACTAAATATTTTAAATTAGGTAGTTCAAAGCTGTTCTTTGTCATTCTTTAAAAGATGTTTCATTTTTTGGGTAACCAAAGACCAACAGGCTTGTGTATAACTGGATAATCACTTTTCTGCCTATCATTTGAAAAGATTTATCTAGGAACATGCATAGACAACAATGTAACTCCACATAAATCTTAGCATTTTCTTTATGTTTTTATCACCTCAGATTTTACATATCATGAGAAAGCAACCATACATGTTAATGACTGTACTAAGAGTCCTTTTAGCCTAATAAATCCATATGATTGGCTAAGTAGTCAATGTACTATCATTTCCGAAATATATTAAGTTTAATATTCAATCACCCCAATGTCTCTTAATTGGCAGGTAAATGGCTATTCTGTTTGACCACAAGTAGTCAACAGGACCAAACATACATTGTCAATATATGTCCTTTCAAAGTCAGAGATATTGACATAGTTTTAGGTGAAGGAATAGAAAACAAGTTATAATTGTCCCAAATTCTATCAGTTTTCTGGTTAATGGCTATCCTTTAAATCTATACAGATTATAGGACCAAACACACACAAGTGTATGTCCTTCCAACTGGGCAAATGACATAATTTTCAACAAAAATAACTTCTTGAGACTTTTCATTGAAAAATCCTTCTTTTAAGCTTCTATAAACCTTGAACTGAATAGTATTATCATATCTCAACACCATTAACAACTTACTCATGTTTTGACCAAAATAAAGTGTTTATGCAAAATTCATTAGAAAATTCATTTTATCATTTAGTTTTGACATAAAATTCATTCTGACACAAACAGTTGGAACATATTTAAATCTTAATCATACTTAACATCATCAAAACAAGTAGACATTCCTCACATTCATAGTCTATCCTAACCTAATAATATTAAGATGATAAGATAACACACATATTCAAGCAATCATAATCAAGTGATTACTCATGACATCAGATAAGCATTTAATTCACATAGGCAGATCAAACAACTTATCATAACATCAAATCAGTTAACTAACAATCAATCAATAGTATCAATGACACATGAATAGCACAGATTCACTGATGCACTAATCAGTTAACATCAAACAAGTAGCATATTCACAACATATTCATTCAACATAGTCATTCAACATTCAAAGTATGTCTCTTCAAACAAGAGTAGTCAGTTATCACATAGAGACACACACTAAGCACAAATCCTTAATCAGACCTCATCTGAGTTGATCATACCCAGATCTTTCAAAAAAAAGTTAAATCTGCTTCTGTCAAGTGGCTTGGTGAAAAGGTCAGCCAAGTTGTCACTTGAGTCAACTCTCTGCATTTCAATCAAACCTTTTTCACTGCAGTCTCTTATGAAGTGATGTCTGATTTCAATATGCTTAGTCTTTGAATGTTGGACAGGATTCTTAACAGTAAAGTATGCAACAGTATTATCAATGAAAATAGGAGTGTTCAGAAAATTTAAACCATAATCCAGCATTTGGTTCTGAATCCAGAGAACTTGTACACAGCAGGCAGATGCAGCAACATATTCAGCTTCTGCAGTTGAGATTGAGACAGTTGACTGCTTTTTGCATTGCCATAACACTAGCCTTTCACCCAAAAATTGACATTCACCTGAGTTTGACTTCCTGCTCATGTTACAGCCATCATAATCACTGTCTGTGTAGGCAATAAGGTCAAAAGATTGGTTCTTTGGATACCAGATTCCTAAGTCTGGTCTACCCTTCAAATATCTAAAAATTCTCTTAACAGCATTCATGTGGGAGACTTTTGGACTTGCTTGGAATCTTGCACAGACACATACAGCAAATATGATATCTGGTCTTGAAGCAGTAAGATACATCAGAGACCCAATCTTTGCTCTGTATTCATGTTCATCTACTGGCTCCCCCTTTTCATCAGCTACCATCTTTTCTTTGGTATCCATAGGAGTTGAAGCAGTCTTCAAATCATTACATTTGAATTTGTCTAGGATGTCCTGCACATACTTAGACTAGTAGATGAAAATCCCATCATCTTTCTGTTGAACTGGCAATCCTAGAAAGAAGTTCATTTCCCCCATTGAACTCATGTTGTATTTGGATTTCATTACCCCTTCAAACTCCATGCACATTTGTTCAATTGTTGAACCAAAGATAATATCATCAACATAGACTTGTAATATCAGCAAGTCTGATCCCTTTCTCTTGTAAAAGAGTGTCTTGTCAATGGCTCCTATTTTGAAACCATTTTCAAGAAGATGATTTGACAGCTCATCATACCATGCTCTAGGAGCCTGATGTAATCCATAAAAGGCTTTATTTAGTTTATACACCCTGTTTGGATACACTGGATCTTCAAAACCTGGTGGGTGAGCAACATACACCTCTTCTTCAATCTATCCATTTAAGAATGCAGACTTTACATCAAGCTGGAACACCTTAATGTTCCTTGAGGCAGCATATGCAAGAAAGATTCTGATTTCCTCAAGTCTTGTAACTAGTGCAAATACTTCCTCAAAGTTTATTCCTTCTTTTTGAAAGCATCCCAATATCACAAGTCTAGCCTTGTTCTTAGTCACAATACCCCTCTCATCCCTTTTGTTTCTGAAAACCCATTTTTTTCCAATTGCATATCTGTTCCTTGGCTTGTCAACAAGATCCCAAACATGTAGATCTCTGAACTGTGCCAGTTCCTCCTGCATTGCCTCCACCCAACTATTGTCCTTTAGAGCTTGAACAATGTTCTTTGGTTCTATTTGGGATAGAAAGCATGAGTATAAACAGATGTTTGCAGATTCAAAATGACTTCTAGTAACTCTTTCATTTATATCTCCAATGATGTTTTCAGATGGATGATTCTTTTCAACATAAGGTGTTTGAACTATCATATCTGCAGACATATTTGTGTCAAGATTTGATTCATTGAGATCTGGTTCTTCAATGATCAATTATGTGTCAGCATCATGAAACTCTGGTGCTTTTTCATTGTGTTGTATTGAGGTAGATGCACCATTGTTTCCAATATTCAAGCTTTCAAACAAATGTTGAAATCTTGTAGTAGTCACATCTTCTTCAGTTGTTTGGTTGCTTGGGTTCTCCTTAGTCTGAACTTCATCATTCTCTACTTCTTGATTGTCTTGATTGAGATCTGCATGATCTTGTTCTTGATCAACAATGTCATTTGAGATACCCTTGATAAATGTATACTCTTTTTCTTTACTAGCAACCTTCTTCCATAACCCTTCTAAGTCCAATGTTTTCTTTCTTTTCTCTTCAAATACACTGGTCTTGTAAAATGAGTCATCAATGTCTTCAGGATAAATCTTGAATGACCGCATCAATTTTTCATGATCAAACAGCCATGCTGCACCATCAACTGTATTGAACTGATTTTCATTAAAGATGATGTCAGATGATTCAATAACACTCATATGGTCTTTCACATATACCCTGTAAGCTTTTGAGTGTGTAGAATATCCAACAAAGAAACAATCCAAGGATTTAGTTTGAAACTTGTTCAAGTAGTCCCTGGTGTTCAGAAGAAAACATTTGCATCCAAAGGGCTTAAAAACCTTGATATAAGGCTTTCTTTTATTGAATATTTCATATGGAGTCTTGTTGTGCCTCTTGTTGACAAGTACCCTATTCTGAACATAACAGGCAGTATTGATGGCTTTAGCCCAAAATGTCACTGGTAAATTTGCATCTGCTATCATGGTTCTTGCAGCTTCAATAAGTGTTTTATTTCTTCTTTCTGCAACACCATTTTGTTCAGGAGTTCTAGGAGCTGAGAACTGCTGAAATATTCCCTTTTCTGTGCAGAATTCTTCCAAAACCCCATTTTTGAACTCTGTACCAATGTCACTTCTCATTGTTTTAACTTTCTTATTCAGTTTGTTCTCAATCATTGTCACACAGCCCTTAATCAACTCTGCAGTCTCATCCTTTGTACTCGGGAAATAAACCCAAGTATATCTTGAATAATCATCAATGATCACAAGACAATATCTTTTCTTCCCTATACTTGGCACACTCACAGGACCAAAAAGATCCATGTGAAGTAATTCAAGTACTTGATCAATTGAACTGACGAGCTTTGACTTATGAGTTGACTTGTGCTGTTTTCCTTTTTGACATGAACTGCAATGTTCTTCCAGTTTGAACTCTCTTGTAGGTAAGCAAATGACATGCTCACCCTTAACAAGTTTGTTCATATTTTTCAGATTCACATGACATAGTTTCCTGTTCCACAACTTAGACTCATTTTTAGTGGCTTTGGAAACAAAACATGTACCACCCCTTGAAACAGCTTCTTTCATGTTGAACTCATATAGGTTGCCATTTCTAGGTGCCATCATTATAATTATTTCAGGTGGGATAACAAATTCAGGTTTTAAGATGAAACAGTGTGAGTCATCAAAACAAACTTTGTATCCCTTATCACACATTTGTGATATGCTTAGCAGATTGTATTGTAAACCTTCAACATGAAACACATTATCAAATGAAACTTTTCCATTTGTTAAAATTCCTTTCCCAACTATCTTTCCACCATTTTCATCACTTCCAAATGCCACAAGACCTTCAAACTTTTCTTCATAATTAACCAGAGACCTCTTGTCACAAGTCATGTGCCTAGAACATCCACTATCCATGTACCATATGTCATTCAGTGGAGTGGACTGTTCCTACACAAAAGAAAAAGTTTGATTAGTTAGGTGATGAAGTGCAAGTCATTTCAACTTGCAACTCATCAGTTTCAATTTAAGTGGCTGCACTAGAAGTGAGTGTTGTTGGTTCAGGATCTTCATGAGTCAACTCAAGGTTGTCTGAGTTATCTGTTTCATATCCACACTCTCTAGGAGTTTTCACAAATGATGTGGTGTTCTTGCTTTCATCATCTGTTTTTATAGCTTCTTGCACAACATACTCCTTCTCTTCAGAAGCATCTCTCACATTAGCAGTTGTTTCAACTTTGGTTTCCATCTTGGGTTTCCAAAGAAAACCTTGTGGTTCGTATCCATGCTTTAATAAGAACTTCTCATCACCTGTCAATTCAGGATTGTTTCTTTCTTGAAAAGACACCTTTGTTTCTGGTCTTTTCATTCCTAGGTGAACCTTGAGATTCATCAGACTTGACTGATTGAGTGTCTTGTTTGACTTTCATTGGCTGATAATTCTTTTTGACAGCTTTCTCATGCTTTTTAGGAGACATACTTCTTCTTACTAATTTAGTCATTTGTTTCTTTGATTTGACCTCAGTTTTCTTCTCACTTCTTGTCTCTTCAGATAAGTTCAATTCAATTTTCTTTGTGGTTTCTTTTTCACACTTCTTTCCTTTTCCCAGGTAAGCATTATATTTTTCCTTATACTAAACAAAGTCTTGGCCATACTTTGTTTCATCTGGGACATGAAAGGATTTGAATTTGAATCTTTCATTACATGAATCTGTGTGGTGACCATATTCATCACACTTTTTTCACCATACCTTTCCTTTAAATCCTTCATGCTCTTTTGGTTTCTTGAACTTTTCACTTGGCTTAGGTGATTTGACTCCAAGAGTCTTCTGAGTCTTCGGACTATTAAAATCAATAGAGAAAGGAACAAACTCTTCAATTTTGATGTCTTGTCTTTCAACTTCGCTTTATAGGTTCCTCATCACTGCTCTCTCTATTCCTTGACTGTCTTTTCTCATATTCTTCCATAGTTTCCACTTCTCCAACATCAAGCACTTCATGATTGGAAAAGATTGGATAAACAGGGATAAAATTTTCTGCATCAACTTCTTCAGATACTCTCTTCTTTTTGTTTTGTTTTATCCTTTCCAACACAGCCTTGCTTGGTAGCTTGACTGCATTGTAGCTTACCTTTCTCTTTACATAACTGTCATAAGACACATGCTCTCTTCTTATTTTCACATTCTGTTTCTTCATTCTAGGTGTTACAGGTGGATACATAGGAAGTTTGTCAATGGATTCTGGTTTCTTGTATCTTCTTCCTTTTTCAGCTTCTTTGATCTGTTCATCTGTGATCTGATCACTCAAATCACTCAAATCATCTTGATTGAGATCATTAGAATCAAAGTCATCCTCAGAGACTTGAACTCCAATTGACTTATCTTCATTCACTTCTTCTTTCACAACAAATTCACCTTCTTCATTCACTTCAAAATTTTTGTATATATCAACAAAATCTTTTTTATCTTGAAAGACATCTCTGAACTGTTGCAGGTATGCATCTTTTTTGTCTTTATCAACTTTGGGCATAAAGTTGTTGAATGGAGGTGGAACTGCTCTGTATCTATCTTTCTGACTTACTTGGTTTAGAATACCCCAGATGTTTCCTGTAGAAACCAAGTTCTTCAGGAATTCAATTTCAACTTGCAGTTTTGTGTTCTGCACCTTTTCTTCAACTAACATCTTCTTTAGTCCATCTATCTTAGTGATGTATCTGGTTTGAGTTCTGTAACTGATCATGCAATCATCTTCCAGACTTTTAATCTTTTCTTCACTGTTCAGTTCACTAGACTCATACCCATTGATGATACTTTGTTTCCTAAAACACTCACTTTCCAGCTTTCCTACTTTTGTTTTCAATTCATTGATAGTTTCATTTAAATCAACAGTAGGAGCAGAGTGTACCTGAGATGATGAACCAACTTCTTTTTCAATCAAGGCCATGAAAGCCACATTTTCCCTCTTGATGTCATCTGCAATGTCTTCTTCATGATTACTCCAATCAAAATTACCCTCATTCAGTGAAGTTACAGCCACATTTCCTTGATTTCTGGGTTGATTTTGGTTGGTTGGAACTGAATTGTTTAGAACAGTTTGAAGATTCTGATTGTTGTTCCTTTGAAATCCTTGATTCTGTGGCACAACTTGTTGATTATTGTTGATTGCTGGCTGTTGGAAGTTGTTGAAGTTGAGGTTAGGATTATAATTATGGGAGTTGTTGTTGCTGAAATTGTTGTTCCTTGAAGTCTGTTGGAACTGTTGATATTAATGCTGTTGATTTATTGGTTGATTCTGGTATTGGTTCATCTGAAAGTTTCTTGGCATATTGCATTCTCTGGCAAAGTGACCAGGTTGTTTTCAATTATAGCAAATGGCTTTTGACTTATCAAAACCAATTCTTTCATTAGGTCATGATAGAAGAGATCTACCAGTCCTGTTATATAGCCTTTTGCTTCTTAGAGCTAACATGGCTGCTTGCCATTTCAAATCCATGTCTTCCAAATCATCTGCATCAATTTGCTCCAAATCATCTTGAACAATGCTTGTATGAACCATGTTCTTTGCAACAAAAGCATTATAAGATTCAGTTAACATTGAGAACAAACCATGATAATCTGATCCATAACTTCCATTGCCACCAAAAAAAGGTGTGTGTCCACTAGCCATTGAGGCTGAATTATGTTCTTCCAAGAGTTGGACATTAAACCTCTGCTGATTTTGTGAGTTGCTTGAACTACCACCAACAAAAGCCTTTGGTGAATCAACACCATGCTCAATTGGTTCTTCAACGATCGGAATCTGTTGCTGGTTTTTGGTTGACAAGTTCCCCATAGGTGCAATGAGAGCATTGGTTACTTGAAAACATGGCTTCTCATCTTTGATCATTTCATTCTCAATCATTTCTATTTCTGCAGCTTGAAGGAAGCATACTACATCATCCAACTTCAACTCATTAAAATTGGGCTTTTGAAGAATGAATTTGCAGGCAGTGTACCATTATTTGGGCATTGAATTGAGCAACTTGGTATTCAGATCAAAATCAGTCATGACATAATCAGTTGTCCTCAACTCATTCACAATAGCTAGAAATCGTTCTAGAATTGATTTCAATCTTTCTCCCTCCTTATACTTGAACCTTTCCAACTTTCTTTGCTTCTTTATGTTCTTCAGCTTAGTATTCCCCTCATACATCTCAAGAATGGCATCATACATGTTTTTTTATGATTCCTTAAGAAGCTACTCTGTTTGTTTCTGATTTCGCCTTTAACAAACATTTTTCTTACCTAAAATAGCAACCGTCATTAACTCTCTTGTCGACACATTTAATGTGTTAGTTATGACTTGATTTTTGAGTACGAGCGACCAAAACGGGACCTGACACGAATCACCTTCCATTCGTTGTCCATAACGAATAGACCCGATATTTATCAACTTTGACCCCCAATCGTCAAAGTCAAAATTCATCAAACATACTAGTCAAACATGCAGGTTGAATTATTAACTGAATCGAAAACAACAATGAATCAATGTAGAATTACTATCACTAGGATCACAATGACATCGCTAATTGACCCAAAACAACCTATAAGACACACACTCATGTTTCACTGGTTCATTTAATTAATACATTAAGTCGGTATAAAAATCGTTAATTGACCTACCAAATGTTCATCAAATTTGACGAGAATGATTACATTAGGGTCATCTTTACCTTGAGATTATTAATTAGTCAAACAATCAAGGTATAACGAAGATCAAGGTTTCAGGAAAAAAATTGCGAGAGTATCTTTATGTAAAATCTATAATCGAGGTAGACGAATGGATTATTCCTCTAACTAGTGTGCTTTATATAACATAAGATTTGCACGTAAACCTAGACCAACGAATGAGCTAATTCGTTAGTTCAAAATTAACAAATAGCTCTCATCTATTGTCTCATTCATTAACCAAAGTAAACGAATCAACATTAAGTTACAAACATAACGATTAACAAGTTATTCGTTCTTCATTCGTTATCATAATCAATGACGAATGAGGTCATACGTTATCAGGCCAGCGGAAGCGAATAGGTGTAACGAATTGTTACATTCGTTTTTGTTGGGTCACGATTTGGTTAGACTGGCATATATCAAAAGGCCATGACATGCTCAAGACTAAAGTAATATAAACGAAGACGAGTTGAAGAATTGCATTATGGTTATGATGGTGTAATACCGAAATCCGTATGGATTTCGGTTAGCCTAGTTTGGGCTTGGTTGGGCTTGGCCTTTGAGCCTTTTTAATGGTAACCCTATATATAGATGACATGTATAGGGTTAGAGGGTTAGCCATTCATAATCAGTGGTAGCCACCATCAAACTATCAGAGTGCTTATAAGGGTATAAGTTTATGTATCTGACGATTTATTTATAATAAAATCGTATGCATTGAAACCGTATCATCTAATCTTGTTATTGTTTTTCGTATTATTGTTCTTGAATCACCATGGTGTTAGGATTCCGCACTAATATCGTGTTTGGTTGATATCATACTGTAGTGATGCAGATTCAGGACTAACAGTTGGTATCAGATCCGATTGACCTATTCTAGGCTCGGTTGTTATATCAAACGATTCAAGATCTGCTGATTCATTGGTATTTCGGGTGTTCTTAGAGGTTTGGGTGATTTTTCCGGTGAACTGTTCATCAGAGGAGAAGAGACTTATTTTTGGTTGATTTGATTGATTTGGAAAATATTTGAATTCCATAATTCACGGAAGTCAGTTAGTTGCAAATCTGATTCAGACAACTTTGTTTCCAGGCAATCTTGCTTGATTTTGTGGATTTCGGTCAAAGATTCCAATTAGCTGATCAAATAGTCATCGTTTTCGGCCAATCAGAACAGAAAAACCATTTTTCTCAGCCATTTAGTTGGTTTTGGGTTGAATTTAAGGGTTCTCGGTGCTATATGCCAGTTTTCAGTTGATTTATACTATTCTCGGTCAACATCTGTTCTCGGTCATAGTTTTCAGTCAAAGTGAATAGTTCTCGGTCAAAGTGAATAGCTCTCGGAAAAATTTTCTTGAACGAAATTTTTCCTGAACACTCCTTATAAGTGAGACTTCATTCTTGAAAAATTTGGCAAAAATATTTTTTTGGTGATTTTCGGTGATTCTTTTTAACAGGAAAATCGAAAAAAAAAAAATATTTGAACGACATTTTTCCTAGACACTTCTTTTGAGTGGGACGTCTTTCTTGAGAATTTTGGCGATCATATTTTTCGAAAAAATTTTCGGGAAAATCAGAGTAATTTTTTTAATTACTCCATGGATTCTCCAAAACCCTTCGCAATGTTTAGAAGTACTCTTAATCAGTCTGTTCCCTCACCAGTAGTATTTCATAGCATGAATAGTTCACCTACAGAGGTAGATTCAAATATGTTAGCAAATTCCAATATGGTAAGGGAGATGGAAAGGGTCACATGTGAAAATTACAACCTTAAGAAAAACGAGAAACTGTATATAGAATAGATAGATGCACAACATAAGGACATACCTCAACTTAAAAAGGATTTTAGTCTGAAATGTTTTCACCACTTAGATGCTAAGAAGCGTATTGCTGAATTAACTGCCGAGTTAGAAGCATTCAAGTTGGAGATAGCAAAATTAACAAAGAAATTTGATAATGTCGAGTTCAACTTCAAGAAGTTTGATGTTTCAAGTGAGGTGGTTAAGAATATGATTGCATGTCAATTAAATAATAGAACTCAGGAGTTTGAGGGATTAGGATATGATAAGGTGCCTCCTTCGTTAAATCATAACTATACGAGTATGCTTGTAACAGAAGAGGAAGAGGCTAGGGAGGAGAACATGAAATATGGTAAACAGGTTCAATCTAAAACTGTTGGATCAGGATCCCTAGAAGAAATCAAGCCTGGTCTTCAATGTGTTAAAAATCTTGTTGCCTCTACTTCATGTGCTGAAAATGTTGACATTGAGAACTGTGATAGCCAGAATGACGATCATGAAGAGGTTCTGTGTGAAAAGCTCTGCAAGTTTAAAGAAGGTCGAAAAAGGGCTAAGAAACCTAAAAAGGTTGACAGTTCACCATGTGCTGTTGGTGTTTAAAGGCAAACGTGTTACCATTGTGGCACTTCGGGTCACATAGCCAGAAACCGTGTTCATCGGCTTTACATACCCTATTATATGAATAATCAAGGGGCCACATTCAGAGGAAGGGCTCGATCTAAGCCAATGAAATGGGTCTCACCTAAAACATCATTGGAAGGGAATTCCAAAGTTAAACCTTCTGATGGTGATTGGAACTTAGAAAAGAAAAATCAGAGAATGAAGGTATGCTTATCATGTGGAAATGGTGGGCATCTGGCGAAAGATTGTCTATATCGTACAATGAAAAGGAAGACTGATCATGTGAATAGCACTCAAGGTTTCAAGGTTAACACGACAGGTTCGCACTCAAATGATTTTAAACAAGGTAAAGGGCAATTCAATTTTGCAAAATTAAACAATGCTAAGAGTGTTGAGAGTTCTATTTCAACAAGTTCAACTCCAAAGTGTGTTCTTTCATGTTTTACTAAACCAAAACAGATTTGGAGAGTTAAGAATCAACAAACCGAACCTGTAAAATCAGATATGTTCTTAGATGATGGTAAAGACATGAGTTGGAAAGAGGTCACATGTGTTGATGCTCAAGAGGTCCGTATGTCCAACTAATCACTATGCGTGAAGGAGCAACCACAAAATCAATGTTTACTAAATGGGTTGTTCCAGACATATGAAGTTGTTGATCATGTCTAAGTAAAGATTCTGAAAGTTTTGAAAGCATCAGTCCATGACATGATCAATACGGGTTGGGTCACGATTTGGTTAGACTGACGAATATCAAAAGGCCATGACATGATCAAGACTAACGTAATATAAATGAAGACGATCTGAAGAATTGCATTATGGTTATGATGGTGTAATACCGAAATTCCTATGGATTTCGGTTAGGCTAGTTTTGGCTTAGTTGGGCTTGGTCTTTGAGCCTTTTGTATGGTAACCCTATATATAGATGACATGTATAGGGTTAGAGGGCTAGCCATTCATAATCAGTTGTAGCCACCATCAAACTATCAGAGTGCTTAGAAGGGTATAGGTTTATGTATCTGACGATTTTTTTATAATAAAATCGTATGCATCGAAACCGTATCATCTAATCTTGTTATTGTTTTTTGTATTATTGTGCTTGAATCACCACGGTGTTAGGATTCCGCAATAACATCGTGTTTGGGTTGATATCATACTGTAGTGATCCAGATTCGTGACTTACAGTTATTCTTTCTCATTGTGAATGACCTTCATTCGTTATCAATAATGATAGTGAATATGTTCAATTTACTACAATCATATTAACGAATGGGAATTAGATAACAAAGTAAAAATGAAAATAATTTCATTTTCCACTTTCCAAGAAATAAATATGCCTCGAAATCCGTGTTGTGATGAAAATTACCTTAAATTGTTTACCACTCGGGGTAAAACCAATACCTTAACATGTTTTACGTACAAAAAACATAAGTTAACAAAATTAACTTAAAACCAGTAACTTAAAATAATTAAATAAAAACATGGAAAAATATTTTTGTATTTTTTTTAAATTTTACCTCATAGCTAGGATTCGAAAACAAAGCAGAAACAAAAATCAAAACACAATATTTTTTGGATTTTTATAATTTCGAAATAAAAAAAACTAACAACTAAAACAAATATGAAATATAATCTACGAAATCAGTACAAATTTTTGTGTTGAACAGATAATCATATTGATCAAGAAATCCTCCATAACAGGTTTATCCTTCAGCTTTTATTATGACCGGCATTAAGTCGGTCATTGATATTCTTGTCCACTTAAATCTTATAACAAACATTCAAGTATTTTTGTGATATGATTTAGTTTCAATTAAGACACATAATATCATAAACTATCATCCTCTAACCTCGATTCAGGCCTAATTTGACTTTTACCGTGTTACTCCAATTGACTTAATCCATTATGCTTGAAGATCAAAATATATGGTTTATAAGATTTATATTGATTAAGAAATCTAAGTTCATAATCCCCACTACAATGTATTCCCCCGTTATCAAGCAATACACCAAGCTTTCTTTACTGTCAATGAGTATGCACGAGTTCATTTGTTGGCTTACACACATTGTATCCCCTGTGGTCCGTTTCTTATTGGTATTGAGACGCACGCAAGAGAGGAACAATGTATGACCCGCAGTGGATTTTGATCAAGTCAGTAATGAGTTCGTATGAAGTATAGTTGTGATCAAGTTTATTGACTTAGTGTTAGCTCTCAACGCATTTGAAATATTTAGATTATGAATACTCAGGTAATAAGCCGCATAAAGACTCACATTGTCCAGAAACCGGATGCATCCATTCAATACAGGATTTAAGGCCATAAGACCATACACCAATGAAGTGTTAACCATAAACTAGATACATTTTATGTAGAACTTTTGTTTTTGGTGATCAAACAGACATAAGGCTTGAGTATGGCATGCTATTAAATTTTCTATCTGTCAGGTCCCTGATTTCAGCTGGATCTTACTCAAATCATGTCATAACTCACACAAATAAATGTGTCGACAAGGGAGTTAATGACGGGTTTCTATATTTAGAAAGATTACTGTTTATTAAAGGCGGAATCAATAATAAACAGGGTAGTTGCTATCAATATTCATATGTAAATAGCACACACAAGATTCACTCAAAAGATTTCCATTCATACGAATATCATCATACAAAAGGATAATCGATTTAGGATTTCTTGTAGGAAAACGGCAGTGGCTCAATAAATATTCTCACTTAGTATCGTATTCAGCCGCCTATTTTTCCGTTCTGTGTCTGCCGTTTTTAAGGTGTGACCTAATTATTCCTTTTATAGGCCTGACACCCTTGGACAGCTGTCATTCCTTCTAGAAACCCTAAATGCTAAAACATATTCAAATTACATATTTAGAAATAATCCTAAGTGTAAAACAAGTCTTCTGGGTAGGCTTTGCATCAATTTTGTCTTTCCGAGTATGCTCTGCCATCCTTCATAACTTGGTAACATAGAAGTGTGCTCGGAATTAGTTTCCAGGTTAGACTTTTCTTGAGGAGTATTTTACCAAGTAAAATACTCACCGGGTAGACTTCAATCTTCTTGACCTTGCCAAACTTTGCCCGACAAACCCTTACGAGCAACCTTGTTCTTCAATAGTCACTTCAACCCTTTGCTAGTGAATAGCTTATTTGCAAAGTGTGCTTGGTAGCACTATTCCTTACTTGAGTTGAACCTTGCCCGATGATTCTTAAGATATTCCATCAAGACATCAAGCATACTTGGACCATACTTATTAATGAATACCTTGCCCGGTCTTCCAATCTGTTGGTGCATGTTTTGTAACAGATGATCTTTTGTGTTTGTTAGAATTGAGAGCAACGGTCAAAGGGGAGTCTGTTGGTGCATTTTGTGACCGTCGCTATGCAATTCTGATCAGCGGAATCGATGTACGAAGTTAGGACAACTCCGCCATAGGCGAAGTTAGAACAACTTCGCCATAGGCGAAGTTGTAACAACTTCTGCCATAGGCGAAGTTAGAACAACTTCGCCATAGGCGAAGTTGTAACAACTTCGCCTACAGGCCCAAGCCCGCGAAGTTTATATATATATGTGTGTCGTGTTTAGGGTTGGTAATCAAGAAAATAAGAGTGTTTTGTGATCAGTTTATTAGTCAAGAGAGAAACCGAGAGAGTGAGCCGTGTGGGACGGCCCGAGGTAGAGCTCACCTCGGGTCGGCCGTGTCATTTGTTTTCATGTTTGGTATGTAAGTGTTTCGGTTATTATATAAAAGATCTGCAGATGTGTTTATCCATTCGTGTGTTTGTTCGTGTATGTGTTTGTGTGTTAATCATGTTCTTCGTCTTCTACACCATTAACGAGTCCAGGAGGATTCCGCACTCCTAGACCTCGTGCAGATCTCGTATCGATCGGCGACGCCCCGGGGGGACTTACAAGTGGTATCAGAGCCTTAGGCTCTTATGCTATGGTTCGAGATCTGCATTTTGGTGTTTCTGGCACGTTTCTGATCGTTTCTGGCCGATCAGCGCCGCAGGAGAAGTTATGGGGTTCAGGCGAAGTTGTCGCTTAAATTTTAGGGTTTAGGCGAAGTTAGCAGCCAGGCGAAGTTATGGACAGGCGATGTTATGAACAGGCGAAGTTAAGGAGGGGCCAAGTTGACTTTTAGGCGAAGTTGACTTTAGGCGAAGTTAAAAAAAAAAAAAAATGTGTTTGGAGTTTTTGTCTGTATGGCCAGGTGTACTCGATTATTGTGAGACCGAAGACGTTGTTCCGTCAACGAGTGAAACTTGTTATCTCTTGGTAAGGAGATGAAGGTTTTTCAGTTGGATGTGAATAGTGCTTTTCTTAACGGTAAAGTCGATGAGGTTGTGTACGTTGAGCAACCTCCGGGTTTTCCTGACCCAGACTTTCCTGATCACGTATACAAGCTAAGTAAAGCACTGTATGGGCTACATCAGGCCCCTCGTTCCTGGTATTCTACACTATCCGACTACTTGCTTGAAAATGGTTTTGAACGGGGAAAGATTGATAGCACTTTGTTCTTCAAAAGAAAAGGGAGCGACTCTCTACTGGTGCAAGTCTACGTGGACGACATCATCTTTGCTGCATCAAAAGTCGCCATGTGTCAGGAGTTTGAGGCCGTCATGAAGAAGAGATTTGAAATGAGTGCTATGGGTGAACTAACATTCTTTTTAGGACTGCAGGTTGATCAAAAGAAAGATGGGATGTTCATTCATCAGACTAAGTATGTCCATGATGTTCTCAAACGCTTCAAGATGGAGGACAGCACTCCATATGATACTCCAGTCTGCGTCAACCACAAATTGGGTGCTGATTCAGACAACGATGAAGACGTGGACCCAACTCAATATCGGGCAATAATAGGTTCTTTAATGTACTTAACTGCTTCTAGGCCTGATATAATGTTTGTTGTTTGTCTTTGTGCTCGCTTTCAGGCAAACCCAAAGGAATCTCACTTGAAGGGTGCGAAGAGGATTCTACGGTATCTCAAAGGCAAGCCTAAGCTTGGGTTGTGGTACACGAGAGGAGGAGACTTGGAGTTGGTCGCCTACACAGATTCTGATTATGGAGGGTGCAATCAGAGTCGGAAGTCAACTACAGGTGGATGTCAGTTTCTTGGTGGCAGATTAGTGTCATGGCAATGCAAGAAGCAGACCTCAGTCGCGATTTCAACCTGTGAAGCAGAATACATGGCAGCATCTAACTGCTGCTCCCAGGTTCTTTGGATTCAACAACAGTTGCGCGATTACGGTCTGAATTTCACTCATACTCCTATTTGCATTGATAATACTGCTGCTATCTCAGTAACTAACAATCCCGTAAAGCATAGCAAAACTAAACATATTGACATCCGTCATCATTTTATACGGGATTGTGCTGAGAAGAAACTGATTGTGCTCGAAAAGGTTGATACACTAGATAATTTCGCTGACATGTTTACGAAAGCGTTTGACAAAACTAGATTTCAAACCTTGTTGAGCTGAATGGGATGATCAATCCCGAGTAACCGTGTTTTTATCTTTATTAAAAAAAAAAAAAAAACGTCACTATCGCTTAGAATTATGTCGGTTGCCTCAGTTTGAAGGACATATCTTCGGATATGTTTGGTCCTCATTTCTACTTGTTGAATATAAGGATAGCCATTAACCAGATGACTGAAAGTGACCGGGGCGGTTTATGATGTGTTTTTATTCTTTCGCTGAAAATTAATCGATCATACTTAGTTAGAAGGACACATACTTGTATGTGGTCGGTCCAGCTGATCCATTGGATCTTCGGGATAGCCGTTTACCTGAAAACTTCAATTTGATCGGGGCGATTGAAGTTAAAAATTTTTCCGGGAGATGAAATTATTTTTCAAGTCTACTACTTCGTAAGAAGTTCCTTTACTATGTTTAACAGAAAATTGATCCAACCTTGGAAAGTGATAGATATACTGATTCTGTGTGCTTAACTTGTGAAGTTGTTAGGCCTAAAAGACTTTAGAACAGTCATTGTATGTCATGGTAGCTTTTTATGGTGCGTAAAAGTAGAAGTGATACTAACTAAATCTACTCGATTTTACGTGGAAACTTCTTAACAGTTGTGCATGTCTCCATATATATCTTTCCGAATGATATGCAGAAAAGCGATTACCCAGTCATACACGAGCTCGTGAGTGTTCTGATTCCCGTGAAGATATCGTGTCAAGAAACTGCAGTGATCCAGATTCGGGACTTGCAGTAGTTTATCTGAAATTAAAAAAAAAATTAGTTATTGAGACATTCTAGAGTTCCTAATGATAAGACTTCTCAATCAAGATGCAAGATAGAGAACGGGAAGCAGAGTCCAAAGATCGAAGAGTTCCTACTATTTAATCAGACTCTACGGGTCGAGGTCAACTCGGGGTGACTTGGGGAAAGCCAAATACGCTTTGAGAATAGATAGGAGGCATCATAATCTCTGAGTTGTTGCCCATTTAAATTTTGAGCTTAATTGAACCTAACCCGTATCACAGAAACGATGAAAACCATTCTAAGTCATTTACCTGCTTACAACCTGTTTCTTTATGTCATAATAAAGCTGAACACGGATCTGTGTGACAGTCACGTAGTTAGTATGATTCCTGTTCGGATCTTTTCTAAAACATGGTAGTCCCTATCGAGACTGAAATTTGATCCCGTGTATTTTAAATTTTTAAAATTTTTCTACTTATGTAGTTGTATGATTTTATATCAGGTTACTTGGTCTTGATCGTATCATTTAACACATTAAAGTTTCTTTTAAAACTTAATTGCAAATTGTTCAAATTATGGGGTTTGTTTTGAAATTTTTTTAATTCCAGCGAAGTTGAGCATAACTTCGCCTGCTTTAGGCGAAGTTATCCATAACTTCGCCGGAACAACTCTGACCCTATATAAAGGAATTCACAGGTCAAACTGGTCCATTATTTTCCAAAACACCAGCGAACTTATCTATCAAATCCCTAGGCGAACTTATCGTATACCTGGGCGAACTTCATCTCGATCTTTCTGTATTCAATTTTCTCAAGTTCTAATCCGTGTTTAAAGGTGTTTAGGGTAATCGAATCAATTAATCATGTTTATTAACGTTTATCATCTGTCGATTCGACCCGTTTCACGTCCTCGTTTTTCGAACCCTTAACAACCGATTTTCAAACGTATCTTTACGTGTTCATAATCAATCTAATCGTCTAAATCGTCATTAAATCAAGTTTTACGAGATCCGCAAGCTCAAAATTGACCAAATCACGTCGTTCGATAAACCTAACTGATGCCGTTTCATATTCGGCGAAGTTACAGTTTAGGCGAAGTTATCCGTAACTTCGCCTGAGGTTTAACTTCGCCTGATAATTATTTTTGAAACAGTTTATGAGGCGATGTTGTGGTTAGGCGAAGTTACCATTAACTTCGCCTGGACCTTTTTACTTAACAGTTAACAGACGAAGTTAAAGTTGAAGCGAAGTTGTTTCCCAACTTCGCCCCACCTTTAACTTCGCCTATACAGAAAAGATCACAACTTCGCTCATGGTAACAGGCGAACTTGTGATTTGCTTTGTCGCTTATCTAACTTAGTCTGTTTGGTGCAGATATGGCTGCTATAGGTGGTGCAGGCGGTGATGACGGTGGTGATAACCAAAGACAGTTCTTCCCGGGTCACAACATGTATATAACATTAGACCCGGAGGCGAGCGGAGTTGATGATTTCCGCGAAATCATCACATTCCTACTACGCTCGCGTATATTCCACGCGATTACGACAACACTGCCAATATCCTTGCCAAACATTGAGGATTTTTGGCAGACCGTGGAATATGATTGTAGGGTCGAGCCCCCGGTGATGCGAGCAACAGTCAACAATCACATTGTTCAGTTCTCATCTGAACAAATCCGGGCGGCTTTACGTTTTGGAGATTAGACAAGAGATGACCTGACAGATTTTGTAGCTCCTTTCCGTGATGTAGCGTTTTTGAGGATGGGATACTCAGGTCCCTTGGGAGATACGCAGAGAAGAAAGGGGTTTATGCTTGACCAGTGGCGCTTTCTCATGCATGTCATGATTGTTTGCATGTCAGGGAGAAAGGCGGGCACTGATGGCATGGGTGCGACCATGCAGTCGGCTATGACTACTCTGACTTATAACAAGCATTACAGCTTTAGTCAGATGGTCTTCTACGAGATCGATCGACAACGAAGAGCGGTGGCGCGTGAGAGATTTATCATGTATCCAAGATTTCTCCAAATGATCTTGAATCATGTTGCTCCAACGCTACCTCAGCGCCGCCCAATCCGATACGTAGAAAGTGTGAGCAAAAGGATCTTTGCCCAATGCAGATCCTCCAGTACGAGAAGCAAACCTGAGCTCCGTCCTCGGCATACTCCACTATTCGGGTACTTAATCAACCCAGGGTATGTGCCTGCTCGTGGGGACGAGTTTCGGGACCCGGCACCACAACAGGCAGGAGCACCTCAAGCTATACCTGCTGCTCCTGTTGTGTCACCGGAGGAGAACATAGATCTTGACGCAGAGTTTGGCGGTCAGGGATTTTTTGACATGGAGAGGGTTGATCCAGAGGAGAATGTACAGGTCTCGGTTGAACGAGCTTCGGGTGTGAATGTTACTAGGGCAGCTACAACGGTGGCTGACTCAGATTCTGATGACGAATTGGCCGAAGCGAGACGGATTTTGGTAACATATGAACGGACTCATGGGAAAAGAAAGAGAGCAGATGATGATAGTGAGTCAGATTTTGAAGAAGAGGTACAACAGTTGATTCGGAGATCAAGAAGGGAACGGGCAGGTGCAGGATCGGGAGCTGGTGAGAGCTCGAGGGTGGTACGTTTCACCCCACCAGCACTGTCCGGTATGACAATGGTTCCCTCATCATTACAGGTTACAAGGCCAAGCGCCACGGACATTCCCGTGGTGGCTACCTCATCCACATTTGGCCTCCCACTCACTTCATTTCAACTATCGGCTCCGGAGATTGTCTCGTTGCCACCTCCAACTCTTACTCCAACGGAGGTCATGGCATATTTTATTGAGTCGACGGTTGTGGCCACTGCAGGCTTATCAGTGACGATACCACCTGCGGTTACGTCTACTTCTGAGGTTCCGGTTACATCGGCAATCCCTCCTCAATACACTCACGATATATCTCATATGAGGTTTGATTTTGATGCAACCCTATTCGACTCTGAACGAATAGCAGCACTTGAACGGGTCGTGGCAGAGCAGTCAAGGATTAATCTTATCCAGACCCAGGCTATTCAACGCCTAGTTGCAGAGAATCAGATGCAGTCGTCCCTGCTGGTAGAACATGGAAAAATCATAGATGCTCTGAAGGAGTTCTTGGCATCTCAGGGGGAGATGAGCTGTAAAGGCAATGAGTTGAGGACCAAGAGGAGAAATGATCGAGACGATAATCCCAATGCATCGAAAGGTGCAGGTGGAGAGTTGCCAAGAACTGAACAAGCTCTTGGGACTTCCACAACTCAGGGGGAGTCGACAACTGCAGCTGGTGGTGATGATGTGGTGGTAGTGGAGGTTGAGGAGATGGATGATGACTTTATGTGTGATGATGATGTATTACCGAGTGATGAGATAGAGAAGATTGGTGAACAGATTGTGATTGATGATGAGATAGAAGAGGGAGAGATAGTAGAAGAGAATGTAGAGCATGAGATTCCAGAAGTCGATAACGCAGATATTAGTAAAGAGATGGGAAATGATGAGACTGAATGGGAAGAGCAGCCTAGATGGAAAGAAGGCTATGCTCAATGGTTCGTCAAAACGAAGAAACCAGCGGTCCCTACTATGTTTAAGAAGACTTACAACATTAGAGGCTATGCTGAAGCGAGAAAAGGGAATATTTGCTGGATATACGATGAGCAGTTGAGGCTCTTCGTGATTATGAGATATGATGGTATTCAGTACTTCAAAAGAATGTTGAGATCGTTGAACACACTGCCAGAATGTGAAGTGAAAGACTTAGCCAGATTGGGATTGATAAATCAAAGTGATGATAATATGGCTAGAGTCATCGGGAAGATAGTATGGAAGGAGAGTATAAAGGAAAAGAAGTTTGAACTGTTGAAACCACAAAAGGGTAAACTTATCGAAGACAAAGATAGAGGGTTGAGAGCATATGGCAAGCCTTGAATGATTGTGAAGTATAAACCGATCCGGTGCTTGAAAGAAGTGCCGATGAAACAAATGCCCAAGGATGTGCTCAAAGAGTTGAAGTGGTGGTATGTAGATTGTGAGACAGCTGAAGCAGTGATGGAAGACGAAGATGAACAAGAGCTGCTGAGAGTCTATGATCCGATGCATCTAGTGAACCTGTCTCGAGCTGATCTGCAGGTGCTGAATGAGAAGAAAATCTTTTATATTCCTGCTTGGAAAGACGAAGCGAGGAAATATCAAAGAGTTGTGTCGGTATGTGTACGAGAAGGAGTGAATGCTTAAAGATGAAGATTCAAGATTGTTGAAGATTACGAGACACGTGCTTGAAGATAAAGATATGAAGCTACTGCCAAGGGGGAGTCTGTTGGTACATGATGTCAGTAGTTCAGTGTCTAGTGTCTGTAATCGAGTCGTTTGGATTTGTGTTTGTATGTAAGCGAAGTTAGCTCACAAGTTCGCTGATACCGGCGAACTTGTGAACTAAGCGAAGTTAGTGACAACTTCACCTGAACATGCCAGGCGAAGTTGTCGTGTTATATATTGATTAGGTTACGGCTTAATCAACAACATTAGAGAAGAATTCAATCAGTGTATTCAGTTTACGTGTAACGAGTCCAGTATTAGTGATAGATATCACGTGTTTTCCGGTTGCAATATAACGTGTTTGTGTTTATTGTAACGTGTGTTTAATCGTATCGTCTTCTACGCTCGTAACGTCTTACGTAGGGATTCCGCACCTACGTAGAACGAGATATCTCGTGTAGATCCGGCTGGGAACCTACACAATCACTTGGCTTCATGAGCTTGGTTAGCCAAAAGCTTACTCGGAAGTGAACTTTACTTGGCTATGAAGAACAGACTTGCTTGATAAAGTGATCCTTACCCAGATAAGCATAAACTAGTGAACCATGCCCGGTAATACACTAATTTGCAAACCTTGCCCGGATATCCACTAAAGAAGACTTAAAAAAGATAACCCTGCCCGATAGAAAAAATATCGTACCCGGCTAAGTAAAAGCTTGCTCGGAAGTCTAAGGTGTGCCCGGTTCCATACTTAGTCATTTCTAAGGAGGTTGAGAAGATTCTAATCTTCCATCTGATCAATTTAGGGTCAAATCTTGACTCAACACTATCTTCATTATCGACCCTTTTGGAAGAGACTAACACCTTTTTCAATTTGACAATTCTAATGTTAATATCGCATACTTTACCCTAATTGTTTGTTTAAGACCTATCAATGCACCAATGCCGTTAAGCACTCATTCTTTTAAGCTTATCTTTATACTGAAATTATGGAATAAAACAGCCAATGTACTATCATATTCTCTTTTTGTTTCAAAACTCATTTTGAGGAGCATACATTTTTTTAATATTTTTGGATTTTTGAAATATTTGAATGTTTTTGGTTTTTCTTTGTACAAACAGAAATCACAATATTTTTGAATTTTTCCTTTTCTCCCCCAAAAACAAAAATATTAAAGAAAGGAAAAACAAAATAAAACTATAAAAACAAAAAACAACTGATTTTCCAAGCGTTAAGATTTCAGCAAGAGTTTTCAAACCATTTAAACAAAGAAATAATTTAGATCTCGTTTTGTCAAAAGCTTTGGTAAAAAGATCCACTTTTTGATAATCTGTGTGCACCTTATCCATATCGATTAGTTTATTTTCATAGCAATAACGAATAAAATGATATCGAATATCAATACGTTTCGTTTTAGAGTGGTGCACGGGGTTCTTCGATATACAGATTGCATCAGAGATATCAATTAATATAGGAGACGTAAGAAACTTCAAACCGTAATCCCGAAAGTGTTGCTGGATCCATAAAACCTGTGAACAGCAACTCGAGGCTGTCAGGTATTCGACTTATCTAATTTAAGTGGAGACCGTTGCCTGCTTCTTACACTACCTAGAAACAAGCCGACTTCTTAAATATTGACAACCTGCTGTAGTTGACATGAAGTTGATCTTGCATCCTCTGTATTCCGAAACAAAATACTCAGTGAGATCAAAGCTATCATCCTTGGGATACCATAACCCGGTGTCAGTATTACCCCTTAGATAATGAAATATACCTTTAACCGCCGCCAGATGGGTCACTCGGGCACTCGCTTGATACCTGGCACAAAAACAAACAACAAACATAATAACAGGACGTGACTCAGTTAGAAACATTAAAGAACCAATCATTGCTCGGTACAGGTTCGGGTCAATGGTATCCTCCAATTCGTCCGGTGACAAATTTTGACGGATAGGAAAAGGAGTAGAAGGGATTTTTCTGGCAGTTATCTTTAATTGGCTTAAGACATCGTTCACATATTTTGTCTGATGAATGAATATTCTTTCTTCAGACTATAGAACCAGCAACCCTAAAAAGAAATTCATCTCACCTATCGAGCTCATATCGAATTTGGTCTGCATCGACGTTCTGAAGTCTTTACACGGCTTGTTGTTTGTTCAGCCAAATATGATGTCGTTGACATAAATATGTAGGAGGAGCAAATCTTCTCCGACAGTCTTGTAGAAAAGGGTACAATCCATAGTCCCTCGTTTGAAGCCACTATCTGTAAGATGGTTAGCCATTGTGCCATAGCTAGCTCTTGCGGCTTGGTGTAGACCATAAAGAACCTTGTTTAATCCGTAAACAGGGTCTGGATAGTCCATATCTTCAAACCAGGAGGCTGTTTCACGAACACCTCTTCATGAAACTCCCCGTTAAGAAACACATTCTTAACGTCAATCTGATATACCTCAATCTAATAGGTTCTACCGACTGTTTAACTTTAAACGATGAATCTATGTTGTTTGATACTTCGGTTTTAGCAAACACTTGCTCAAGATCATGTAGTTGTGAAGTTTCATTGTGAAAAACACTCTCAATCAACTCAGGCTTGATTAAGTGCAGTGGGATGTCTTTCTCATTAAATACTTGACTAAGACACTTTAATTTAAATACTCAACCAGTGTTTACATTAAGAGAAGGATTATTGAAACGAATTAAATCCTCATCAAAAATTTTTGGTTTTCTGCTTTCTTAGCTTTAACCTTAGCTGGTTTTGTCTTGTTCACTTTAGATGTACTTGAACCATACACAGCATCCTCAATGATGATGTACTTAAACCTTAGCTTTAATTCTTGAAGTTCACATAAGATGTGATTCGAACGTGGAAAATTCTGGTCCTTGTGTACTACTTCGGGTTCAACTACATACTCAATGATGATCTCCTCAACAAAGACTTTGTTTCTTTGAATATGTGGTCCTTGAGTTGATGATTGAGCAGTAAATTTCTCTTTTTCACTTAGCTTAGGCTTCTCTCCATGAATGACTGGTTCATTAACAATTTCTTCTTTTCCTGCAAACGGATTTTGGGAATAGTCATCATGAAATGCTGGAGGAACTTCAACAAATCCTAGACCATTTTTAGAACCCTTTCGTTTAATAGATACTTCGATTATTTCGTTTCACAAAAGAGATGAATTTCTAAATTTGTCTAATTTACTTTTCAACTCCATAACTACATTTTAAAGCTCTATTATTTTTGTCCGTTGCTTGAGAATTTCATTGAACTATTTATCATTGACAATCAGTTTTCCTAAAAGTTCTGCTTTTAGGTCATGATTACTTACCGACAATTCATCAATTTTATCCTTAGAATTCTTTTGTGACTCTAATTATTGTCTGTAGTTATCTTTCACTAAAACAAGTTCTTTCATCAGTAAATCATTTTGAGCTTGAATCAAGTCATATTTTGACTCAGATACCTCACAAGTATCACATTTAACACTTTCAGATAATGTAACAGTTTCAGCTGATAAATTTCCACACTCAGACAAAGAAGAATCAAGAAAAATTTCAGCTGATAACCTCGTCATTCTTTGCCATACATGCAAACGTAGTTGGTTGCAAGTTGCATGAGATATCTGAGCTTGATTCAGTATCTGAATCGCTCTCGGTATCACTTGTAAGTTTTCAGCTTGTTCAAACATAGCAAGTTAGCTTGAGTACCGTTGCTCAGCAGCCGTTAATTCCAGTCGATCCCTTCAGCGGTGAGTAGAGCTTGTGAACCTGAAGCTTTAGAAGAATCACCCCTAGAAGCTTTTTCAGTTGAGTCAGTATACTTCTTGCCCGAACTTCTAGCTTGATTACGGGGTTCGTTGTATTCCTTCTTCGGCTTGTCACCTTCTTTGGCAAAGTGAACAACTCTTGGAAATTGTAGCATTTTACTATAATTTTGTCAAAGCCAACCCGCTTGTTCAATGTCGGTAGATCTTTCCCAGTTCTTTGCATGATCTTCTTCACTTTACGCACAATCATAATCATATGTTCCACTTTAGATCCATTAAATCTAAATCATTCGGATCAATTTGATCATAATCTGCATCTATCAGTTCACTCGTGGCAATTTTACCACCCACCATATTTTCATAAGAACTCATGAAAGCACTTAGAAAAGCGAAATGTTGTTCAGCTTCCTTCATGTTCACGTTTGGTGGTTGAGTTGAACCTATACCAGCAAATGAAGAGTTGCAGAACTGCTTTGTGATAAGAAAGCAGTTGTTGGAGTTGCAGAACTGCTCAAAGGTAAAGATCCGCCATACAAAGTCAGATCTTGATTTTCTTCAGAGGAATATTTACATTTCATGTCATACTCTCTTTCAGCACCATCATGAAAGTCGAATAAGTACTCGGTAGAGCATTCTTGACAATATTAATATTATCTAACTCACATGGTTCCATTTTCAGTTTGTTCATCTCAGCAATCAGATGATTGAATCTAGTCAGCATCTCTTCAACGGTCTCTCCTTTAAATAAATTAATGTTTTTGAACTAAACTTTAGCATGAATTTCTTGCTTTATAGTTTGTTACCCATGCTTCTTGTGACAACTTCCAATTTTCATGTTAACTCCATTAACTAAACCCAGTTAGTTCTGTTAACTACGTTAATGAACTCTCATGCATGTAATGCCATGTATGCATACATCGAGTCAGTCGTGTCATTGGTGTCCTAGGTAAGAGTAACTAGTTGTTGGTAACTAGAATAATAAACTTGTCACACATATTATAAGGTAACTAGAATATTAAAGTTGTCACACATGTTATAGTAAATATGATATGTTACATGTATAATATATGATGTGTATAATTGTGTTAAATGCTTAATATGTTACATGAATAGTTGTTATATGCTTATATGATATTGTAAGAAAGTTGGATAATTAAAATGATAAAACATATGATGTGTTACATGACAATTAGCTACATGAAGTATTAAACCTTAGAATAAATAATTACTGAGAAAAATGCTTTTAAAAATTGTAACATGTCACAAATAAAATATAATAAAGTTACCTAAAGTTTGATTTAATTGATTATAACTTAATGAGTGTGTAAATGATAAGGTGTGTTATAACCCTTTCCTTTCTTTCCCTTTTGGCCGTCCACCATACCACACACATACACACCTTTCATTTTCTAAAAACTCTCTCAAAGATCATAAGCATTTTGGTGAATTTGGAAGCAAGTGTGTTGGATTATTGAATTAAGCACTAGCTAATCATATGTAATATATATTTACCTTATGTTTTTCCTTATGTTTTAATCTTATGTACATGAAACTAGTATCCAAATAATCGGATTTTTGAAAACAAACCAAGGATGACCAAGTTTGATCTTATTGATTTGGTTAGTGATGTAATATAAAATTTTAAATCTTTTATATGATATATTTGTTATTTGGTTAAATGAGTATAATAATGAAAAGACATGAGTTTTGATCATGTAAAATAGTTCCTTGATGAATTAGGATCATAGGGATATAAGAATCATGATTTTTATAAGTTTTGGTTTGAATCTGTTTGCTGACAGATTTTGTGATCTAGATTTTTTGTTGTATAACTTGTTAAGTAATTTGAGTCTAGTTTTCAAAAATCCGGAAATCATAATTTTAGACTTTGTTTGACTAGTTTTAATTAATTTACAAAATCGGATTACAATCCTGATTGAAAAAGAAAGTTTCTGAGTTGCTTTGTAAATTGTATAACATGTGATTGAAAATAGATAATGGTGCGATTTCACTTCTGGAATGACATAGATTGAAGAAGGAATCCAATACAATTGGTCTTACATAAATGGATACGCGAAATTTTGGCAAATATTTTTATTTTGTTGTGTAAATATAGAGATTGAAAATAGGTTGATGTAGAATATGAATTTTCTATGTGTTTGTGAGTATTGAAAAATTATAAAAAAAATATATGTTGTACCTAATACTTGAAAGTATATGTGGGAATTATTTGGTGATTTCTTTATATATTTTGGTTGGTTGGAAAAATAAGTTTTAATGACTTAAAATTTCTTCAAATTTCCATACGGTTTAGTAAAGATAATTATAGGTTGTACTAGGATTGTTGTAGTAGATTGGATTTTAACTTTATTGTTCAACTTGGAACTATTTGACTAAATATCTAGTCTTACTTGTTAAAAAATGAACTTGGTAAATGTTGGACTTAGTCATAGGATTGCATGAAAAGTGACTAAGTGCAAGTTATATGATTTGTTGTTAAGTCGTGACTAGGAATATCATGTAACTATTCTAAGTCTATAAAATTGGTCAAAAATCACCAACGGGCCGTTGGTCAATATTTTGGGTCAAAGGTAAACATTTTTGTCAATAGTCAACATTTTGGTCAACGACCAACTAAACTTGAATTTTAGTCTTCGGTCATCGAGACTTGGATTTTTTAGTCAATGGTCAACAAGTTGGACCTTTTTGTCAAAAGTCAATGAAAAGTCAAAATTTGGTCAAAGTCAAAAAAAAAGTCAAACTTTGGTCAAACCTCTAAAATGGGAATGTTTGGATCCTAAGGGTTCTAGGAATCGCTTAGCAAATACTTATAGTGCTTGCATGATTTAGGCACTAAAACAACTTTGACTTAAGTTGTTGACTTTCATTAGAACCGCATTCGAGGTGAGTTTCACTGCCCTTTTTTTACTTACTCCTTTTGGGGTAGAAAGCATGCATACAAAACTTTTTGGATAATGTAGACTTTGTTAATACCTCATGTGTACATTGTGAACTTAAACTGAAGTCCCCCATACACATTGGACCGTTAACAATTGTACATTGGCTGGGTAATTAAAGGTAGTACTAATGGGTTTGACGAACCCCCTCGAGGCTCTCGGGAGAGGGAGTCGTCGGGTGTCTTTATTTACTAGAAACGCAATATGCACTAGTCTTATATGAGACTCTTTGGGTGGAAAACAAACTAACAAGTCAGCCTTGGTCACAATGGAACTTACACTAATGTTAAATGATTACTAGCCTAATTAACTAGTGGTATTACTGATGCATACATTATCCATACTTTATCATTTACAATGTTTACTTACTTAATGGTTTGTTTGAAAAACTTGTTTTAAACTCAAACATGTGAACTCACCAACCGTTGTGTTGTCCCGTTTAGCATGTCTTTATCAGGTCGCTAAGATCAAGTGCACGAATAGGAGTTGCATTCATGGTCACTCATAAACACTGCATCATAACTTGAAACTCTTAAATCAATAACGTTATGGCATGCGCGTGTTTTGCGCCTTAGACTATTTACTTTTGTTTATGGATTTATCTTTCCGCTATGTTACGCTTCCGCACTTTAAGACAATAGACATTAACTCTAAAATGGTTTTCCCATATATTGGGCAATCAAGTCTTTTAAAATATTTAGACATTGTTTGGTTAACTAATAACTGAGATCCTGGTTTGTCACACGCCTCGCGGTAAAACCCTGCACATGGAAATTGAGGGTGTGACAGAATGGTATCAGAGCCTTAGTTATAGTGAACCAGGTTGCATTTCTAGTTAGGGAAAAGTGAACTAGGTTGTATTCCTAACTATGACTATACTTGTCGAGTTAGTTACACAGCACACACATATTGGGTACTTATTTGTGCACCCTCCTATGTTACAATATGTCATCGTCCAACCCCAATTGCGCTCATGGAAAGGAACCCGTCACCGGAAGTGACGAATCATTGTCACCAACTCATATTACATCGCCTTCGCTAGCAGAAATGAAGAGGCACCATACCGAATTTCCAGAGGGGGCAACACCTCTGGTGAATCATCTCACGCTCACTTGCTTAGGAGACAGAAGTCATGGGCCTGGTACCCGAATTATGTTTCTAATCACGTCATGTGGGAGCATGTTCAACCCATGCCTAGTCTAAATAACCCTCCGTTACCTGATGAGCAGACTACTGAGCCTACTCTTCCCGTCCTTCCGTGTCATGAGTTACAAGTGATGGCTGCTATGGTGGCTTCGTCGGAGCGCCAACGTCGTCAAATGGAAGATAACAACTTGGGTATATTTTATATGAGGAAAGACTTAGATATGGCTAGCTCAGGATCATAGAGCTAACACATAGGAACAGGAAACTTGGGGAATACCATCGTAGTATGGTGTGAGCTTTTCACAAGGTGAAAACCAAATTTACTGATCTGGTTGGCAGAGTGCAGCATTTGACAGCCCATCTGGGCCTGGAATTTGATAGGATTAGAGAGTTGGAGTAGTAGCACGAACTGGAGGAGGACCCTGAAGAAGGGCCAGCTGATAGTGATGGGTCTGGGGTGACACACTGACGATGGATGGATCTTCTTTTCTTTTTCGAATCATGCTTAGACATCATATAAACCTATATGGGGAGGGTTGTTCCCATCCAACTAATACTTTTGGACTTTTGGTATTTTAACTTAGGTACTTTGTAAACGGTTTTTACAAGTTGTTTATTCAAGTGTTATTGTCTGAAGTTATAATGTTGTGGTTATATGATTGCATGTCATTTACTTTATATTAGAATAATGGTTGGTATTGGAGATACTAAAGTTATTGTATTCTGCAAATTTGAAGAATTATGTCTGGTCGTGGAGGTCGCAGCGGACGTGGTGGTGGAAACATTAACTTGATACCGGCCGAGTTGGCGGCACTAATAAATGAGCAGGTCATGGCTGTGATGGCCGTGGCCCAAGCTCAAGGTCAAGAGCAGGGATGAAAAATCCCATACCTAATTTTTTAAAAATCAGGCAAATGTATCACTTAAGTGATCATATCCACAAATATAGAAACTTAAATGTACCTCTACTCTAATTCAGGACCAGCCGGTTGTACTTTAAAAACTTCATGGACTGTAAGCCGCATGTTTTTTCTGGTTTGGAAGGAGCAGTCGGGTTGTTACATTGGATAGTGAAATCAGATTCTGTATTCTCCATGTGCAACTGCCCAAATGAGAATCAAGTAAAGTTTGCTACAGGAACTCTAGAGGGGGCAGGCCTCACCTGGTGGAGTTCCCAGGTGCAAATGATGGGAGTTAACGCGACCAACACTTTAACGTGGGCTGAGTTTACTAAACTACTGAAAGAGGAGTACATTCCAAGAGACGAAGTGCAGAAGTTAGAACAAGAATTTTTGAATCTTCGTATGGATGGATTAGAGATAGAAACCTATACGAACCGATAACATGAACCTGCTGTCTTGTGCCCACAAATGCTGAATTCTGCCTACTAGAGGATTGAAAAGTATATTGATGGCCTAGTACCTCAAATTCAGGGAATGGTAACTTCGTCTAGACCGACTACTATTCAAGAAGCTACTCATTTAGCTCATAAACTAACCGAACAAGCTATCAAGCAAGGGGTATTACCACCAAAGAAATCGCCTGCAGGATCGATTGAAAACGAACGTAAGTGGGAGAACAACAATAACCACAGTCACCGGAACAAAGCAACAGATTCCATCAACACTCAGCATCGTCAAAACAAATGATTCGAACCAACCCAGAACAACAATGACTTTAACCCCAACCAAAATCAAGGGGGTTATCAGGGCCGACATCTTAGATGTAACAAGTGCAATCTGCATCACATCAGCCAATGTGAAAAAGTATGTTGCCAGCGTTGTGGAAAGTCGGGTCATGAAGCAAGAGTTTTTCGGGTAGATTTTAAGCATAAGCAACCACAAGATCAGGCCAGACTGTCCGAAATCGAAGAAATGTTACGAGTGCGGATAGGAAGGAAATTTCAGGCCAGACTGTCCGAAACTCAAGAATAAAAGCAATGGAAGGAACAATAACAATGGAAAAAGACAATTAGGGTGGAAATGACAACTCCGGTGGAGAAGGAAGAGGAAGGGCATTCGTGATTGGAACAGATTAGGCTCTATTCGATTATTCTACTGTAAATGGTAAATTTATGTTAAATGGGCGTCCTCCCGTAACATTATTTTACTTAGGGGGAGATAGAAGTTTTATTTCTACTAAGTTTTGCAAATTAATAGAACCCATCAGGTTAGAGTCGAACTATTTAATTGAACTCGCCAACGGGAAAACCGTTGATGTATCCCAGATTCTTAAAGAATGCAAATTAGTATTGTCCACTCATACGTTTGACATTGATCTTATACCAATTGAACTCAGTAGTTTTGATGTGTTCATTGGTATATATTGGTTGAATGCACATCAAGCCTCAGTAGGCATGAGAAGGTAGTCCGTATTCCCATCGCTGATGAAGAAATCCTAACCGTTCAAGAAGAAGAGGGTGGTACAGCCATGGGCGTTATTTCAATTATGAGGGCCCAAAAGTTGTTACGTAAGGGACACTTGGCAGTTTTGGAAATGGTGTCCGATACGAGGATGGAAGAGAAGCGAATTGAGGACATTCCTATCGTCAAGGATTTTCCTGCGGTATTTCCTGAAGATCTACCTGGTCTTCCGCCTCACAGACATGTTGAATTTCAGATCGAATTAACCCTGGGAGCAACTCCTATTGCTCACGCACCTTACCGACTCGCCCCTAATGAGTTGGAGGACTTGTCAAAACAATTGAAAGACTTTTTAGACAAGGGTTTTATTCGTCTGAGTTCATCTACGTGGGGAGCTCCTGTGTTGTTCGTAAGGAAGAAGAATGGAACTTTCCGGATGTGTATCGACTACAGAGAGCTTAACACGGTTACAATCAAGAACTGATACCCCTTACCATGTATTG
The DNA here is from genome assembly GCF_021521415.1 of Bidens hawaiensis. Lineage (NCBI taxonomy): Eukaryota > Viridiplantae > Streptophyta > Magnoliopsida > Asterales > Asteraceae > Bidens > Bidens hawaiensis. The sequence goes on along the minus strand of NW_027506010.1, from coordinate 66,674 downwards.
ATGATCTCTTTGACCAGTTGTAAGGATCTAGTTATTATTCAAAAATCGATCTAAGATCGGGTTACCATCAACTCAGAGTTCGGGAAGAAGACATATCTAAAACGGCTTTTCGCACTCGTTATGGCCATAATGAGTCTGCGGTTATGCCATTTGGGTTAACAAACGCCCCGGAATTTTTCATGGATCTCAGGAATCGCGTTTGTAAACCGTATCTAGATAAGTTTGTCATCGTGTTTATTGATGATATCTTGATATACTCAAAGACTAAGGAGGATCACGAACAACATTTACGTTTGATATTGGAACTCCTGAGGAAAGAGCAACTGTTCGCAAAGTTTTAGAAATGTGAAAATTTGGATCTGAGAGGTTCAATTCTTAGGTCATGTGGTTAACGCAAAAGGTATTCATGTTGACTCATCTAAGGTTGAGTCCATTAAGGATTGGCCGACCCCCTGGACGTCGACCGAGATTCGCCAATTTCTTGGTTTGGCTGGTTACTATCGGAGGTTCATTGAAGGATTTTCAAAGATCGCACAACCCCTCACTGATCTAAACATAAAGGCACTATGTACAAGTGGGGTGAAGAGTAGGAAGAAGATTTTCGAACGCTTAAGCAAAAACTTTGTAGCGCACCGATCCTATCATTTCCATATGGAGTCGAAGATTTTGTTGTATATTGTGACGCTTCCATCCAAGGTCTCAAATGTGTACTTATGCAACACGAGAAAGTTATAGCATATGCTTCTCGACAATTGAAAATCCACGAGCGTAATTATACAAGTCACGATTTGGAATTGGTAGTTGTTGTCTTCGCACTAAAAATTTGGAGACATTATCTTTATGGAACAAAGTGTACCATCTACACTGACCATAAGAGTCTTCAGCATATATTCGAGCAGAAAGAGCTAAATATGAGGCAAAGGAGATGGGTTGAACTTCTCAACGAATATGAGTGTGCAATTAAGTATCATCCGGGAAAAGTGGTAGCTGACGCTCTAACTCGTAAGGAAAACCTAAAGCCTCGAAGAGTTCGGGAATTGTAGTTAACTATACATTCAGGGTTTCCGAAAAGAATTCAGGAGGCTCAGCATGAAGCCTTAAAAGCAGATAATTTTGACTTCGCAGCCTTGCATGGAATTAATGGAATGTCAGAAGTCGATTCCGATGGAATTCGGTATTACAACGGGCGGATTTGGGTACCTCGCTATGGGAATTTAAGTGAATTGGTTATGGACGAGGCACACAAATCTCGGTATGCTGTGCACCCAGGTTCAAATAAGAAGTACCAGGACTTACGAGAACATTGCTGGTGGCCTGGTATGAAGGAAGAAATTGCTAACTATGTAGCAAAGTGCTTGACATGTGCTAAGGTAAAGGTTGAGTGTAGGAAACCATCTGGTTTGCTTCAGTAACCAGTAATCCCAATGGGTAAATGGGAACATATATCCATGGATTTCATAACCAAATTACCTAAGACTCCTAATGGATGCGATACCATTTGGGTAATAGTAGATCGTCTAACAAAATCAGCACATTTCCTACCCATTCGCGAGTCTGAAAAGAAGTATAGATTAGCTCGGATTTAGATTAGGGAAATTTTCACCCGCCATGGGGTACCAATTTCGATTATATTGGACCGAGATGCTCGATTTACTTCAAATTTCTGTCAATCATTACAAAAGCCGTTGGGTACACGCCTAGACATGAGTACAACATACCATCCGCATACTGATGGTCTGAGTGAACGAACAATACAGACTTTGGAAAATATGCTTAGAGCCTGTGTCATCGATTTTGGTAAGAATTGGGAAACTCACTTACCTTTAGTTGATTTTTTACGAACAAAACGAGTATAAAAGTGGCACCTTTCGAAGCGTTGTACGGACAAAAGTGGTGATCACCTCTCTGTTGGGCAGGAGTCGGTGAAAGCCAGCTAACTGGACCCGAGATAGTCCATGAAACAAATGAATGGATTGTGCAAATCAGAAATCTTATGGCAGCAGCCCGAGATCGCTAAAAGAGCTACGCTGATAAACGTAGGAAACCACTAGAATTTGAAGTTGGATACAGCGTACTTTTGAAAGTATCACCTTGGAAAGGTGTTATTCGTTTTGGAAAATGTGGAAATCTAAACTCGCGCTATGTGGGACCATTTGAAATTATTAAACGAATTGGCCCTGTGGCATATAGATTGAAATTACCAGAACAACTTAGTGGAGTACACAACGTTTTCCATGCGCAGACGAAACTCTCATAGTTCCTTTAGAGGAATTAGAGGTTGATAAAAAGTTACACTTCGTTGAGGAAACTGTTGAAATTATAGATAAGGAAGTAAAAACCCGAAGACACAACAAAACCCCGATTGTTCGTGTTCGTTGGAACTTGAAACGTGGACCAAAGTTCACGTGGGAGCGCGAGGATCAGATGAAAGAAAAGTATCATCAACTATTCAAATCCAAGGATAAACCTTAGGTGCGACCTAAATTTCGAGATGAAACATATTTTAACAACGGGATGATGTGTCTGAATTTTTTTTTATTTATCCTCTTTCCTTTTCAGCCTTTGAACGACATTATACAATTTTCGAGACGAAAATTCTTTTAACAAGGGGATGATGTGACAACTGCCAATTTTCAAGTTAACTCCGTTAACTAAACCCAGTTAGTTCTATTAACTACGTTAATGAACTCTCATGCATGTAGTGCCATGTATGCATACATTGAGTTAGTCGTGTCATTGGTGACCTAGGTAGGAGTAACTAGTTGTCAGTAAGTAGAATAATAAACTTGTCACACATGTTATAAGGTAACTAGAATAATAAAGTTGTCACACGTGTTATAGTAAACATGATATGTTACATGTATAATATATGATGTGTGTAATTGTGTTAGATGCTTAATATGTTACATGAATAGTTGTTATATGCTTATATGATATTGTAAGAAAGTTGGATAATTAAAATGATAAAACATATGATGTGTTACATGACAATTAGCTACATGAAGTATTAAACCTTAGAATAAAGAATTACTGAGAAAAATACTTTTAAAAATAGTAACATGACACAACTAAAATATAATAAAGTTACCTAAAGGTTGATTTAATTGATTATAACTTAATGAGTGTGTAAATGATAAAGTGTGTTATAACCCTTTCCTTTATTTCCCTTTTGGCCGTCCACCATACCACACACATACACACCTTTCATTTTCTAAAAACTCTCTCAAAGATCATAAGCATTTTGGTGAATTTGGAAGCAAGTGTGTTGGATTATTGGATTAAGCACTTGGTAATCATATGTAATGTATATTTACCTTATGTTTTTCCTAATGTTTTAATCTTATGTACATGAAACTAGTATCCAAATAATCATATTTTTGAAAAAAACCAAGGATGACCAAGTTTGATCTTATTGATTTTGGTTATTGTGTTGTAATATAAAAGTTTAAATCTTATATATAAATATATTTGTTATTTGATTAAATGAGAATAATAATGAAAATACATGAGTTTTGATCATGTAAAATAGTTCCTTGATGAATTAGGATAATAGGGATATAAGAATCATGATTTTTGTACGTTTTAGTGTTAATCTGCTTGCTAACAGATTTTGTGATCTAGATTGTTTATTGTATAACTTGTAGATACAATTATGGTATTAATTGATTATTGACACTAAGTTTAAGTACTATGAGTCTAGTTTTCAAAACATTAGAATACATAATTTTTGCACTTTGTTTGACTAGTTTTTTTAAATTTACAAACTTGGATTGTAATCCTGATTGAAAAAGAAAGTTTTTGAGCTGCTTTGTAAATTGTATAACATGTGATTGAAATTAGATAATGGTGTGATTCCACTTCTGGAATGTCATAGATTGAAGTGGAAATCCAATCCAATTGGTCTTGCATCAATTGGACATATATGGAATGTTTGGCAAATATTTGTTTTCTATTGTGCAAATATAGAGACCGAAAATAGGTTGTTGTAGAATATGAATTTCCTTTGTGTTTGTGAGTATTGAAAAACTATAAGAAAAATGTATGTTGTACCTAATGCTTGAAAGTATATGTGGGAGTTATTTGGTGTTTTATTTACATGTTTTGGTTGGTAGGAAAAATCTCTTTTGATGACTTAAAACTTGTTCAAATTGATCAGCATATGGTTTACTAAAGATAATTGTAGTTTGTAGTAGGATTGTTGTAGTAGAATGGATTTTGACTTTATTGGTCAACTTGGAACTATTTAACTAAATGTCTGGTCTTACTTTTGAAAAATTGAACTTGAAAAATGTTGGACTTAGTCATAGGATTGCATGAAAAGTGACTAAGTGCAAGTTATATGATTTGTTGTTAATTCGTGACTAGGAATATCATATAACTACTCTAAGTCTATATAATTGGTCAAAAGTCACCAACGGGCCGTTGGTCAATGTTTTGGGTCAAAGGTCAACATTTTGGTCAACAGTCAACATTTTGGTCAACAGTCAACAAAATTCGAATTTCAGTTTTCGCTCATCAAGACTTGGACTTTTTAGTCAACGGTCAACAACTTGGACCTTTTGGTCAAAAGTCAACGAAAAGTCAAGCGTCGGTCAAAGTCAACAAAAATTCAAACTCTGGTTAAACCGCTAATAAACAATGGGATTGTTTGGATAGTAAGGGTTCTAGGAATCGCTTAGCAAATACTTATAGTGCTTGTATGATTTAGGCACTAGAACAACTTTGACTTATGCAATTCACTTTCATTAGAACCGCGTTCGAGGTGAGTTTCACTGCCCCTCTTTTTACTTACACCTTTTGGGGGAGAAAGTATGCATATAAAACTGTTTGAATAATGTAGACTTTGTTAATACCTCATGTGTACATAGTGATCTTAAATTGAAGTCCCTCATACACATTGGACCGTTAATAATGACCATTCGATAGTTATAACCACTAACCTCTAGAGAAGACGTGCGATTCATGATTGCATTCTAACTAAACATCAGTTTGTGATGAATTATAGAGGTCATTTGTGTATTCCTGGTGGTGGTTTAGACATGGTGACATCCCAGCTGTGGGGTTGTATGGCGGTTGTTGCGGCCTTAGTGGTGTTTGTGCGTGGTTGTTGTACTATATACATACAGATAGATAGAAACATAGATAGTATGGTACTATTGAAATTGTCTTTTGATAACCCATGCAACATTTTGTGGTAGCATGTTGCGCTGACATGGCGGATGATTTGGATGTACTATTACAAACACTATCCCTTATTGGGTTAAGTCTATATGTCACCTAGTGACAAATTTTGATACGCATATACAAGCACTGGCCTTTACCAGGTTTTTCCTATACTCTAATTTTGAATGCATATGTACAGTAACAGTTATGTGAAATATAAATGTGTTATTCGGTATACTTGTGTTTTTGATTATGATTACCATTATGATGTGCTCACTACGGTGGGAAATGGCCTTAGTAGAAGTATAGTTGATTATTATTATTGAATGGCCCCGAAGAAAGCAAACACGATATCTGAGGCAGACATGGCCAACATGATTATTCGGCAATTGTAGGCGGTGATTTCGATTATAGTGGCGGAAGTCACTACCAGCATTAATGCAACTATGAACACAAATCTGCCGCCAAGTATTAATATGACCAATAATACTATTTTTCCGCAGAATACTAATGTATCTACTAGTACTACGTCTCCGTTGAATACTAAAAATGTCACGAGTATAACTCCCCCACCGAATGTTAATATATCTGGTAACACGAATCCCACACGTCGGGAATGTTCGTATAAACAATTGATGTCGTGTAGACCTATACATTTCCGTGGTATCGAGGGAACCCATGGATTGGTAAAATGGATCGAAAAGACTGAATCGATTATTAATATCAGAAATTGTCTGGCAGATTGTATAGTTAAGTACGTTACATGCACGTTTGTGGATCATGCCTTAATGTGGTGGAATACAATTGTACAAACCAGGGGACAAGATGAGATTAACCGTATGAAATGGGCTGAACTCAAAACCTTTGTAATAGAACATTTTTGCCCAAGAAATGAAATCCAGAGGTTGGAACATGAACTCTGGAATTTGGAAATGAAAGGCGTTGATCATTTAGGGTACACCAACCGTATTAACGAATTGGCCCGCCTGGTACTATGGTTATTTACTCCGGAACATAAACGGATCGAACGTTACATTTGGTGGGTATTAACTCCAGCGGTAAGAAGTATAGCTAAATCAGTAGCCCATCCAACCGTGTCACAAGCCAGCAATTTTACATTCGATCTCACGAGAAGTGGTGAGTTGAGGATGTCAGGGAAGTTGTCAGGTATAAAACGAACTAATTATGAGACTAGAGTATAGGGGAAACAACAAAATAAAAGTGCAAGTCCAATAACCCAAAGTTATGCCATGTCCAGTTCTGATGTGAAAAAAGAGGTGTATAAAGGATTCTTACCGAAATGCGGGATATGTAATATGCATCATGTAGGTGAATATCGATAAGTTGTGTGTAAAAATGTGGAAAGACTAGGCACTATGCACCCCAATTGTAGAATTGTCACATAAAATATTAACCTCATAATATGCGGCTATGGCAAATAATATCCTAATTGACTTTAGCATTGCCACGGGCGAAAAGGTCTCATCATAATCAACCCCTTGAGTTTGAGTAAAACCTTTTGCTACAAGTCTTTCTTTATAAGTATCCAAATTTCCATGCATATCGATTTTCCTTTTAAAAACCCACTTACTTCCAACCAGTTTGGAGTTAAGAGGTGGTACAACCAAGTCCCACACTTGGTTGTCATGCAAGGATTGCATCTCAACGTTCATACCTTCAAGCCATTTGTCACAATCGGATTGTGACATTGCATCGTGGTATGTGGTGGGTTCATCTGAATCTACCACATAGCATCCATCCATGAAAAATCCATATATTTCGTGTGGATTACTAATTCTACCAAATTTTCGAACGTTTTGGGTGTCTTGATCAACCATTTGATCATTCTCAACAACCTCTTGTTGAGTGCTAGTATCAACTAAACGTGTATCGGCTTTTGGTTATCGATCCTCCTCGAGTTTCGCCCTTCTACTAGTTCCTTCCATAAGGAATTTAGTTTCCAAGAACTCGGCCTTTCAAGCAATGAACACCTTTTTCTCGGTTGGGTTGTAGATATAATAACCCATAGAGTCTTTGGGATATCCTACAAATATACACTTAGTGGATCGGCTTTCAAGTTTGTTTTGGGTGTTGTGCTTAACATAAGCCTCACAACCCCATACATTTAAATATGTTAATGATGAAACCCTTCCATGGCATATTTGAAAAGGTGTTTTGTCCAACTTCTTGGTTGGTGCCATATTTAGAATACGGGCTGCCGAGAGCAATGCAAAACCTCAAAATGATAGAGGCAATGTTCTTCTGTCCATCATAGATCGAACCATATCCGATAGAGTTAGATTCCTCCTTTCGAACACACCATTATGTTGTGGTGTTCCGGGTGGATTAAGTTGTGAGATCATTCCACAACTCCTAAGATTATCTTGAAAAGCATCACTAAGGTATTCACCTCCTCTATCCGAACAAAGTACTTTGATGGTTTTATTGAGTTAATTTTCTACTTCATTTTGAAAGACTTTTAACATTCAAAGGCTTCATCTTTGGGTCTTAACAAGTACACATAACCATAACGACTATTATTATCGATAAAAGTAATGAAGTATCTTTCACCATTCCTTGCCATTGCCTTAAAAGGACCACATACATCTGAATGTATGATACCTAATAAGTCTTTTGCCCTTTCGTTAGTTCCACTAAATGGTTCCTTGGTCATCTTTCCTTGTAAACAAGATTCACACTTATCAAATGAATCATCATTTGATTCCAAAAGTCCATTCTTTTGAAGTGTATGTATGCGACCATTATTTATGTTACCAAGGCGACAATGCCAAAGATAAGTCTTACTCAAATCCATTTTGAGTTTCTTGGTGCTTGATTGGTACAACGTGTTATCAAAGGATGTGTTATCATGAACTAATTCATAAATGCCATTAGACGGCATTGATTTAAAATAAAAGACATTATTAATGAAAATACAAATGCCATTGTCCACAAACTTTAAATCATAAACATATTGTCTTAAAAGAGAAACGAAGATAATGTTCCTAGTCAAACTAGGAGCATACAAAGTGTTTTTCAAAACAACTTCCAAACCATTTGGGAGCTTCAAAACATAGTCTCCTTGGGCTTCAACATCAACCTTTGCTTCGTTTCCCATAAAGAGACTTGTATCTCCTTTCTTGAAATGCTTATTTTATTTTTATTTTTTTTGAACTCTTGCAAAAAGTTGCTAATATGAGTTCCACATCCAGTATCCAATACCCATGTGTTAGAATAAATAACATTAAAATCAATATGGATCACGAAAGTTGTACATGCATCCCACTTTTCTTTCAACTCTTTGAGATAGGTTGGACAATCCCCCTTCCAATGTCCTATCTCACCAAAACCAAAGCACAGATCTTCCAAGCTAACCTTTAGCTTCTTCTTCTTTGGTTTGGTGGTTTCCGCTTTAGTCTTTCCTTTGAACTTACCCTTGGCGTGTCCCTCACCTTTAGCAATCTTTGCTTTAGGTTCCAAGTGATGCCTCTTTACCGATTGTGTTTCTTCCATATGACATGCATGAAGCGCTTGAAACCTTTCAAAGCGTTTCACCCTAACTTGAGTAAGGAACATTTCCTTTAGTTGGGTGATCATTTCATATGCCCCATGATTTTCAAAATCCTTTTGAATATTGGGGATCAAAGTTCCCAACATGAGACAAGAAATTTACACCGAATCCTCCGTATATTTCAACCAATCGTTATAGGCATCTAAATCGTCAATGTTTGGTTCGTCGGGAATAGGATCGTCTAATATATAGGATTCACTTTCTTGCTTAAGAACCATTCTCAAGTTTCGATACCAATCCTTAAAATTGTTGTAGTTAATACAATCCTTATCAATTATAGCTCTTAGTGATAGGTTATGCACGGGTGGGATAATTACGTTAGGTGGATTGTAGATTACGGCCATCTACGTAATTTAACAAAGCTCAATTTTAGTATTTTTGATATCAATAAACTAATGTTAATCTTTAATACCCTTTTTGTCTTTAAGAAAATTAATGATTAAAATCTAGAACCCAACGTTACATTCACATAGTAGTTAGGTGACCTTTATCCTACAATTGAATTAACAAGGTAGTCAACGTTTGATGACTGCAACCCTTTGCAACTTCTAGTTTTATGGAATCGGTTAAACATCACATGTTTAATTGGATGTTTAATCCCGTCAACACCTTTGTACGCCATGCATAGGTGACCCTATTCACATGGTTTCCAAATCAAGTCGTCCTACTTACACACACACATGTAAATTTGACATACAAGTGGTTAGGTGACCTTTATCCCACAAATATGGCAAACCCATCTCAAACTCACAAGTTTTCTCCAATGTGGTTAGGTGACCTTTATCCCACATCTAGTTCCCAAGTGATTCGAGTGTTGTATAAAAGTATGGTGTTTAAGTTATTTGAAAGGGATTTAAGTTTTCTAGATTCTAGATTGGAAAACTATTTTTGTACCTTGCATTTGCATGCATTCAAATGTATGTTACTTTGTTTGAAAACCAATTTTCAAAGTTCCTTTTAATAAAAATCATTTTATTTTGAAATCATTAACCTTTAATAAAACCAATTTTATTACCTAATGATTTCTAAGGAACCAATTTTATGCAAATTGTTGATATTAAGTTTGTTAATTGTCCTTATCCAAATAAGATAAAACAAAATATAAAACAACCATGAAAGCATAAATAAACAACCACAAGTTCAAAATCATAGCCTCCTAATCTTGGTCACACTTGTTGACCGAAACAAGTGTGCCAAAAGTCTCTCCTAGGGAACAAATGAACAAAGGCATGTCCAAGTGAACAAAGGCAGTTCAAGTGAACAAAGGCAGTTCCAAGTGAACAAAGGCATGTGTCAGTGAACTCCCACTTGATTCCGCATCCAAATGCCTTAAGTGTCCACCTTTTGTGTTGTGACTTCTCCACTTTATTTGGCTTCCTTTCGGGCTTTAACTTCAGCTCATTGCTTCCATGGGCATCCAAGTTTGGGCTTTGTTCTTTGGGCTAGAATCCCATCTTGGACTATGAGGTCCATTAAGGCCCAAAACAAAAACCCTAACTTTGTTGCTTCTTTTTTTACAGAAAAAAAACATATCCTAATACATTTTTCTCTAGTAAAAGAAATACAACTAATCTACTTATTATTACAAACCAATATGAAATGAATAAATAGATTATAAAGCCAAATAAATAAATATTACAACCAAATTGAATATTGAATAAATCACAACACAAACACACATCCAAACACAAGGTCTTGGATAGGTTATGAACATCCAAATGCACATCCAAATATGCAAGTATTACATTTTTAAAATGATTCCCCATTTGAACCTCAAACTTTCGGCCAAGGATAAGCAAAACCGCAAGTTTCGGGTTTTGTCCAAACAAAACAACCAATCATCCAAATGACTTAATTCTTCAAGATTATCACATGCATGTAAAGTATAATCTTGAAAAACCAAGGGGTAACCAAAAGCCCCAAAAATTTCGGCCATATGGTGAACCACACCATAAAACCCGAAACATTTTTAGATCTATCGAAGCATGTATCCGTATAAGCATCTCTTGATGCCATTGTTGGGTTTTAACTAGATTATCAAAGTTATATAAACCCATTTATATGAAAAACGCAGCGGATTAAAAGTTTTAAATATTGTTATTTCCGTTAATATAAAACCCATTTTATATGTGAAAACCCAAGCCCCGGATCCAAATACGAAATTACATTCATACTAAAATCAACAACCATAGGGGGTTTATGTAATACAACCTTTCAAGATGCAAGGGAGATGAAGAATGTGATGCTTTGAACGGCTAGCCTTCAATGGAGAAGAGCCTCAAGCTTGTATACCCTCAAGCCACCAACAAACACCTTGTCTTTCTAGGATTTGATAACACTCGCACTTAAAAATTCCTTCCTTTTATATCATCTTATTGGCTGAATTCAAGAGAGAAGAAAAGGGAGAGTGTTCTTTTTTGTGTGTGAGAGAAAGTTAGATTCAATAATAAGTCATGAACCAACAAGTTAATTGCATGTCCTTGATAATAACAAGGAATAATAAAGAGATGAGAGAGAGGAGGGAAAGGGGGGCGGCCTCCCTCGGGTTCCCACCCAAAATTCAAACTCAAATCAATATTACTGTGTTACCCAAGTATGTTAAATTCAACATAACATGGCAAGGTAACATGTATTATGTAACATGTGTAGGACTCGGTCTGCCCAAGACACATACAGTATTGATGTGGCTAGTGCGTTATGATCCAAGTCGAGTCATACCCAATAAAAAGTTAGACAAACACCGTAGATATTTGTTTAAATGATGTGATCATAGTGAATAAATATCAACACTAGATTTTGGGAATTGGTTTCCTAAACAATTGCACTTGAAAGAATAATGAATTATATGGATAATCTATTTTAGAGAGATTATTTAATGGTGTTATTTAATTAGTTAAACAACAACTAAAAGAGTTATATGTATGTTGCATAAACCTTGTAACATGTAGCATCATGTTACATGTAACAAATATGTGGTATGTGTAATAAAATTTAATTTCAAATTTTGCATGTGATGGACCCACATGGCCGCCCCCTTTATGGGGAATATACACCCCCTTCACAAGGCATGAAATTGGTTTATAATCTCATCCATCCAAGAACTCTCTCTTGAACTCTCTTTCAAATTTTGCAAGAAGATCTTCCTTCCTCTTCTCTAAAATCGGCCAAGAACAAGAATAAGGAAGGGTTCATCATCAAGTACAAAACCTAGCTAAAGTGGTGTGTTGTTGGTGGCTTGGGGTATACTAACTTGAGGCTTTCTCTTTGGAGGCTTCCATTCACAAGAACATTATCTACCTACATCTCCTTACTTTTAAAAGGTAGTAATAATAACATGCAATCTATGGAAGTAATGTTCATTTGCATGTTCTTGTTTTATGTTTTTAATAGCATGCATGTCTATTTTTGGATCCGGGTTTGGGTTTTATCTTAAAATCGGTTTTAATATCAATAAAATAACAAGATTTAAAACTTTAATCCGCTGCGTTTTTACATATAATGGAATATATGGACTTTGATAATCTTGTTAAAACCCAACAATTCTATCAAGAGTCGCTTAAATGGGTGCATGCTTCATTGGATATAAAATTTTTGGTTTTCTTGGTGTGTTTAACCATTTGGCCGAAAATTTTAGGGAATATGGTTACCCCTTGATTTTCAAGATCATACTTTACATGCATGTGGTTATCTTGAAAGGTTAAAGTCATTTGGATGATTAATATATATCTTTTTGGACATAACCCATAGTTTTCGGTTTTGTTAACCTTGGCTGAAAGCCATTGGGTTAAAAAAAGGGAACCATTTGAATCTTGTATTATTGCATATTTGGATATGTATATTTGATTGTTCATAACCTAGCCAAAGACCTTGTGTTTGTGTTGTGGTTTGTTTAATTATTCAAGTTGGTTGTAATAATTTTATTATTTTATTTGGGTTTGTAATTTATTTATTTGGTTTGTAATAAATAAATTAGGATAGATGTATTTCTTTTACTAGAAAATTGTATTAGGACAAATTTTGTATAAGAAGATACATAAAAGTTTGATTTTTGGTTTTAGGCCTTAAAGGGCCCAAATGGGTTTCATAGCCCAAGATGGGATTTAAGTCCAATGACCAAAGCACAAATTTGGAGGCCCAAATGCGCTAGGAGCTAAGATTGAAGCCCAAGCAAGCCCAAGTAAAAGAAAAAAAAGACAACACAAAAGGAAAGGGACTTAAAGCATAAGGATGCGGGATCAAGTGGGAGTGCACCGCCTCTTTGCCATGTGTGTTGCATACCCCTCACCCTTGACCATTATGGCACACTTGTTTCGGTCAACAAGTGTTGCCAAAGAAACGACTTTGGTTATGAACATATTTGTGTGGTTGTTTATTTTATGCTTGTTTGGTTGATTTAATATTGTTATATCTAATATTAGGACATAGATTGTTAATAATTCTAAACCGACCAACTTTCATAAAATTGATTCTTTAGAAGTCATTAGGTGATAAAATCGGTTTTATTAAAAGGGTTAATGATTTCATAATAAAATGAGTTTTATTAATAAGGAATTTTGAAAATGGGTTTTCAAACTAATGTGCCATACATTTGAATGCAAACAAATGCAAGGTACATAAACGTTTTCCAAAACTAGAATTTAGAAAACATAAAATCCCTTTAAAACTTTAAACAAATTAAACACAATCCTTTTATACGACACTCGAATCACTTGGGAACTTGATGTGGGATAAATGTCACCTAACCGCATTTAAGGAAACTTTTGATTTTGAGGTGGATTTACAATACTTGTGGGATAAAGGTCACCTATCCACTTGTATGTGTAAACTCACACGTGTGTGTAAGTAGGACGACTTGATTTGGAAACCATGTGAATAGGGTCACCGAAGCATGGCGTATAAAGGTGTTGATGGGATTAAACACGCCAACTAAACATATGATGTTTAACCGATCCCATAAAGCTAGAAGTTTCAAAGGGTTGCAATAGTCAAAAGTTGACTACCTCGTTAATTTGAATAGTAGGATAAGGTCACCTAACTACTATTTGAATGAAACGTTGGGTTCTAGATTTTAATCATTAATTGTCTTGGAGACATTAAAGGGTATTAACGATTAAAATTTGTTAATGATATCGAAAAAACTAATATTGAGCTTTGTTAAAATTTATAGATGGCCGCAAACAACAACCCAACGAACGCCATTATCCCACCCGTCCATCACCTATCACTAAGAACTATACTTGAAAAGGGTCGTCTCAACTACAATAACTTCATGGATTGGTTTTGAAACTTGAGAATTGTTCTCAAGCAAGAAAAGAAATCCTATGTGTTGGACGACCCTATTCCCAATGAACCTAACGTTGACGATGTTAATGCCTATAACGAATGGCTTAAGTACCAAGAGGACTCGGTGCAAGTTTCTTTCCTCATGTTGGGAACTATGATTCCCGAGCTTCAAAAGGATTTTAAGAATCATGGGGCATACGACATGATCACCCAACTTAAGGAAATGTTCCTTACACAAGCTAGGGTGGAACGGTTCGAGTGCTTCATGCATGCCTTGTGGAAGAAACCCAATCTGTCTCCTCCTATGTACTTAAAATGAAAAGCCACATTGATCGTATCGAACGGCTTAATTGTCCCGTCTTAAAACAGTTTGCCACGAAATTGATCCTCAATGGCCTAACTAAAAGATTTGAGTCTTTTGTCATGAACTATAACATGAATGGATGGGACAAGAGCATTGGTGAACTTCACGGAATGCTTAGAACGGCTGAGACTGGAATGGGAAAGAAGGTTTCACCGGTTCTCATGATCAATGAAGGTGGAAATAAGAAAAGGCATCACCTAGAACCTAAAGCAAAAGTTTCCAATAGGAAGGGACCCGTCAATGTCAAGGGAAAGGGAAAAACTAAAGTGGAACCATCCAAACCGAAAGAAAAGAAGCTAAAGGTAAGCTCCGAGGACCCTTGTTTTGGTTGTGGTGAGATAGGACATTGGAAGAGGAATTGTCCAAACTATCTCAAGGAGTTGAAACCAATGAGGGATGCGGTGCAAAACTCAGGTACAACTTTCATGATCCATATTAATTTTAATATTATTTCTAATAAAATATGGGTATTGGATACCGGATGTGGAACTCACATTTGCAATTTGTTGCAGGGTTCAAAAGAAATAAAGTTTTGAAGAAAGGAGATACAAATCTCTACATGGGCAATGGAGCACAAGTCGAAGTTGAATCCCAAGGAGATTTTGTTTTAAAACTTTCAAATGGTTTGGAAGTGATTTTGAATAATGTTTCGTATGCTCCTAGTTTGACTAGAAACATTTGTATAAGACAATATGGTTATGATTATAAATTTGTGGACAATTCTATTAATGTTTTTATGAATGATATCTTTTATTTTAAAGCTTTACCTTATAATGGAATTTATGAATTGGTTCATGATAACACATCTTTTAATAACTTGTTGTACCAATCAAGCACCAAGAAACTCAAAATGGATTTGAGTAAGACTTATCTTTGGCATTTTCACCTTGGTCACATAAACAAAGATCGCATACATACACTTCAAAAGAATGGTCTTTTGGAATCAAATGATGATTCATTTGAAAAGTCTGAATCTTGTTTACAAGGAAAGATGACCAAGGAACCCTTTACGGGAACTAATCAAAGGGCAAAAGACTTGTTAGGTATCATACATTCGGATGTATGTAGTCCTTTTAAGGCAGTGACAAGGCATGGTGAAAGATACTTCATTACCTTTATCGATGATTATAGTCGTTATGGGTATGTGTACTTGTTAAGACACAAAGATGAAGCCTTTGAGTTGTTCAAAGTCTTCTGAAATGAAGTGCAAAATCAACACAATAAAGCAATCAAAAAAATTTGTTCCGATAGAGGAGGTGAATACCTCAATGATATGTTTCTAGATCATCTTAGGAGTTGTGGGATCATCTCACAACTTATTCCACCTGGAACACCACAACATAATGGTGTGTCTAAAAGGAGGAATCGAACTCTATTGGATATGGTTCGATCTATGATGGCTAGAAGCACATTTCCTCTATCATTTTGGGGTTTCGCATTGTTCTCGACAGCCCGTATTTTGAATATGGCACCAACCAAGAAAGTGGATGAGACACCTTTTGAAATATGGCATGGAATGGTTCCATCATTATCATATTTAAAGGTATGGGGTTGTGAGGCTTATGTTAATCACAACACCCAAAACAAATTAGAGAGTCGGTCCACTAAGTGTATCTTTGTAGGATATCCCAAAGACTCTTATGGGATATTATTTCTACAACCCAACCAAGTAAAAGCTACTTATTGCTCGAAAGGTAGAGTTCTTGGAAACTAAGTTCCTTATGGAAGAAACTAGTAGAATGGCGGAACTCGAGGAGGATCGAGAACCACAAGCCGATACACGTTTGGTTGATACTAGCAATCAACAAGAGGTTGTTGAGAATGATCAAATGGTTTATCAAGACACACAAAACGTTCGCAAATCTGGTAGAATTAGTAGTCCACCTAAAAGATATGGATTTTACATGGATGGATGCTATGTGGTGAATTCGGATGAACCCACCACATAACGTGATGCAATGTCACAATCCGATTGTGACAAATGGCTTGAAGCGATGAACGCTGAGATGCAATCCATGCATGACAACCAAGTATGGGATTTGGTTGTACCACCACCTAACTCCAAACCGGTAGGAAGTAAGTGGGTTTTCAAGAAGAAAATCGATATGCATGGAAACTTGAATACTTATAAAGCAAGAGTTGTAGCAAAAGGTTTCACTCAAACTCAAGGGATTGATTATGATGATACCTTCTCGCATGTGACGATGCTAAAGTCTATTAGGATATTGTTTGTCATAGCCGCATACTATGACTATGAAATTTGTCAAATGGATACCAAAACCGCTTTCCTAAATATACATCTTGAAGAAGATGTCTATATGGTTCAGCCCGAAGGTTTTGTTGATCCACAATATCCTAACAAAGTATGCAATTTAAAGAAATCAATTGTAAATCATGAAAAATTTCGAGTTCAAAATGTAAACTTTCCAAAGTATAAGGACTAAAATTGCCAAATTCCAAACTTGAGGGTAAAAAATGAAAAATCTATTTTCCTGACCCATCGCTTTACGCGATGGATCAGAAGGAAGACCCATCGCGTACCGCGATGGGTTGACTGACACGTTTTGACACGTGTGCCACGTGACACACGGTGGCACCGTCTGCCGCCACGTGGCAACACGGCCGCCACGTGTCGCCATGCGTCACGACGTCTGTCACGTGTCGACATGTGGCAGACCTACTATCTGCGTCACCAGGGCTACGTCGCGGTACGCGACGGGTGCCCTGAAGGCCGTCGCGTACCACGATGGGACCCCAAAAATTGTCTATAAATAGCAGGTCCGGGTCTTCATATTTTCCACACCAAAATCTGCTTTCCACTCTCTCTCTAGCCTCTCTCTAGAATATCCCAATCATATAAACAATTTACCTCGATAAGCGTGTCCCGATCCTTTG
Organism: Bidens hawaiensis; assembly: GCF_021521415.1. Classification (NCBI taxonomy): domain Eukaryota; kingdom Viridiplantae; phylum Streptophyta; class Magnoliopsida; order Asterales; family Asteraceae; genus Bidens; species Bidens hawaiensis. Next base: position 49,398 of record NW_027506010.1, on the reverse strand, counting down.
TTTGTGTACCAACGATTCCTTGAAGTACGTGCCACCCTCCACCCACATTCATTCCAAGAATGGTGTTTGTTCTCGAAGTATGTGCCATCGTGTGTTGAAGATTGGCGTTCATAGATTTGCGTGTCGAGAAAAGAATTGATCGAGAAGTGAAGCAGCGTTGGAGTGCTACTCAATTTCGTAGGGTTTCCAATACGCCAATAAGGCTAGGCATAACGACAAATTTAATATAATATAATATTATATTAAAGGCTTAAGTCTTAAGTCGAGGTTATACTCGATACCTCGTTAAAAGAGAAATAAACATAACAAAGAAATGAATGAAAGATAAGATGTTGAATTATAAATACGTATATATGTGTGTAAGTATATATATGTATATTCTTTATTATGAAAATATTATTTAATGAATAATGAGTATTCTTAAATAATAAAAGAAATGATTACGTTTGTTGGAGAAGAAGAAACGTCGGGTTTTTAATATAAACTAAAGGTTTATAATTTACTTTTAAACTAAAGGTTTTCAAGTAAAAGAAAAATGAACTAAAGGTTCATCGAGGTTGAGATATAAAATAAGACTAAAGGTCTTAAGCCGGATCGTGTATCCGACTAACAAATATTTATACTCATACTATAGGTGCGAGATAAAGAAGGGAAAGACCCTTGGACGGTGAGTGAAGCCAATCCTAAAGCGATAAGGTGAATACGCCCCCAAACTTTTACTTATTTTAAAAATGAGTCAAACTTGTTATATGAAATTGTTTAGAAGGAACTATGTAATCCTAAAACCGTTATAAATAAAGGGTATAAACCTAGCCCTCAGGTGTGGTATACGTATGTCTGGATCCTTACATAGGTGGTACTATGCGATGAATGGGCATGATTGCACCACCCTTGGTCGTAGGACGCTCTCCTGCAGGGAGTATATTTACGGGTACTTAACTAAGTCGAACGCTGCGGTGTTTGCTTAGGTGACCTAGAGTAGAGGCTCATATTTATAATGTGTTATTTGGCTTTGTTATTCCTAAGCCACGTTGGGCCGAGGCAGGCGTAGTCTCGAGGGGTAATAAAGTAAAAGAAAATATTTTAGCGTCAGCGTGTTAACCAGCATTTGTTGCTGACGTATTTTCTTACATTTTGCAGGTGAACAAGATTAGCACTTGGAAGTGTCGAAGTGCTTTGAATATCCGATGGCTCGGATTTATTCTAAAACTTAATATGTGATGGTTTGTAAATATAAACAAGTAATGTTTTGTTAACAACTCTAACGGGTGTTTTATAATCCCGTCTTTTGAATATATATATATAAAAGTTATGTTTTGATCCTTAAAGATTTATAAGTCTTCCGCAAACTAACGCAACTCTGATTTATTTACAATTATGGTACCAACTTGTTGGTCACACTCCTAGGCCTAAGATGGGGGTGTGACATCAATCTATGGGTTGAAGCAAGCATCTAGAAGCTGGAATCACCGTTTTGATGAAGAGATCAAGAAATTTGGATTCATCAAAAACGTTAATGAGGCTTATATGTATAAGAAAGCTAGTGGGAGCATCATTACCTTTTTAGTATTGTATGTTGATCACATACTACTATTTGGAAATGACATTCCAACCATGGAAGGTGTTAGAAAATGGCTTGGAAGTTGTTTTTCCATCAAAGATATTGATGAAGCCGCCTATATTCTGGGAATAAAGATCTATAGAGATAGATCAAGGCGGTTGATAGGTTTGAACCAAAGTGCATACATTGATAAAATCTTGAAAAGGTTCAAGATGGAAAACTCTAAGAAAGGTCTAGTACCTATTCAAAGAGGAATGATATTGAGTACATCTCAATGTCCAAACTCAAAGGATGAGCAAGAAAGGATGAAAGGAATCTCATATGCGTCAGCTATATGATCCATCATGTATGCAATGATATGCACTAGTTCGGACGTGTCATGCGCTTTGAGCATGACGAGTAGATACCAGCATAATCCTGGATATAGTCATTGGATGGCTGTTAAGAGTATTTTGAAATACCTTAGATGGACTAAGGATATGTTTCTAATATACGGATCTGGTGAGGAAGAGCTCGTTGTAAAAGGTTACACGGATGCTAGTTTCCAAACTTATCGAGATGATTCTCGATCACAATCGGGATATGTTTTCGTAATGAATGGTGGGGCTGTCTCTTGGAAAAGCGCAAAACAATATGTGGTAGCGTTGTCCACCACAGAATCTGAATACATTGCCGCCGCATTGGCAGCACAATAAGCTGCGTGGATAAAGAAGTTCATTTTCGGCCTAGGGGTGGTCCGTACCATTCAGTACCCTCTAGAGATCTTTTGTAAGAATGAGGGCGCGATTGCTCAAATCAAAGAACCTCATGCACATCAAAAGACGAGGCGCATTGAGAGGAGGTTCAACTACATAAGGGATGAAGTTGAAAAGGGAAAAATTACATATAATAGGTTATATGGACTTTGATAATCTTGTTAAAACCCAGCATATATATATATATATATATATATATATATATATATATTAACTCTATAATTTATACACATATGTTTCCATTTTTACCTATTCGAATGTCCAGCGACATCTTCCTGAATTCCCTCATACGAGAAAGTTCGTTATTGCATTCCGGACCATAATAACCCACTTGCCCATTCGAGTTCGTCCCGAAAGTCATCTGTATATATTATTTATTCCCAGAGATAATCAAGCCTACGGTTATATTAGGTATTCTAAGGGAAATCCTAATTCTGTAGAACCAATGGCTCTGATACCAACTTCTGTCATACCCCGAGTAGGTAAATGGGGAAGCGTAATACGGGAATATAACAGACACCTCTGGTATCAACCGAATTGTTTATAAAGAAAATTAACAAATTAATTTGCATCATATTACATCATTTTGTACTAGGTTTATAGACTAAGTGAAATACACATAACCACATCTTCAGGCCGTTTATTCTTTAATAGTATACTTGAATCTAACTACACAGTGTCGGTCTCAAACTCTAGCACAAAGCACATAAGCACGCTATTCCAACTTCGGTTCACTTGAAAAGAATGTTAAAACGGGTCAAATAACTACGAATAGTTCGTGAGTCTCATAAGTTTGTAAGAAATCGATATACGTAATCATTGTAGTCACAGTATATATATGATGTAATTATGCTAAGCCACATGTGAACCCTTGACGTGCTATACCGCGTGGCCTCCACTGACCACGCACCCCCCGTGGTCTCCCCTGTCACATGCACCGAAAGGTACTATGTTTAACACCACATAGTAGGGGTGCACAAAGTAAAAAACCCGACCCGACCTGAGAGAAGCCCGAACCGACCCGAGGACCGACTTATGTCGATTTTAAAGACTGAAAAATAGACCAGTTTGGATAATCGGGTTCGATTGTATCTGCGGTCGGTTAATCGGTTCTACTACAAAGAACCAAGACCGATATTACATCTTCCAAAGGAATATGATCATACCATACAAAAAATGGTTCATCAATTCTAATGCAAACCATGCCTGGAAACCCTAATTTCTTCACGCTTCTTCGTTATGCGCTTTTTTTTTTGTTTAAAGTTTAAACAACGATGCGCAGAAAGCCCGATTAACCTTTTACACTCATGGGCCATTTTCTTTTCTCAGCCTTTAACAATCCCACCTTTTTTTATCTTTATGTTTCTATTCCATATTTTTTTAACTCCTTATTTTCTCACCTTTTTATTTGTTTCTTTAATTTATACTTTTGTAGTGTTATATTCCTATTTTCTTACTTCTCTACACTTTCATTTTCCAGTTTATTCTTTTTGTTGTACATAAAGCTATTTGACATGTACATAAAGGTGATGTTCTAATTTGGATGAAACACAAGTCTAAAACTATGTCTATTGTATAAAGATGTAATTCACTATTTTCTATTTTTTCATTAAGAAGCTTATGTTGGTTACTATTTTTATTATGATGACTGGTATGCTACAAACGCGAAAATGATTGGCAGACTTCTTTTTATATTACGTTAATTGTTATTTAACATACTTGAAAAAATAGTATTTTATTCTTTTTAAGAACATAGGCATACAAAAATATCTTCACACGGTTTAAAAAAAGTTTATTTATAATTACATGTGGGTTTTTTCCATATTTTCATGAGATAATACCCGAACACGACCTGAGACCGAATTCCTCAAGATTTGAGGACCGAAACTAACTTGAACATTATAGGGTCGGTCCGGGATCGTGTAAAATCGGGTCGGGTTTTCGGGTAATTTCGGGCCTAACCTAAATCTGCTCACCTCTACCACAAAGCATGTTACAACAAGTTTATATGGTCATGTAAAATTTTAAAATGTTCCGGCATACCCCACCGGCTCTATCATTGGGTATGTCAAACCAATAGTATTATCCAACTGCCACTAGTTCAATATTAATCACTCGTGTTTGTGGGGACTTTCAACTGATAGCACTTAGACAATTCACATCATAACATGTTTCCAGATATATATAGATATATATGTGTGTGTGTGTGTACTTGTTAAGAGTCTGCGCGTTGCACCAGGGACGCAACATGGATTGGGTTGGTAGGGGTTCGGTTCGTGTCTTATACTTTGTTGTATGTCTGTGAACATAAAAACAGAAATATGCATATATTCTACTAAAAGATGGACTCCGTTACATTTAAAAAATCATATTATAAGGTTAAACTACAAATGGCAATATATTCCATTTTCACACTTTTGATAAACATAAATACACCATCAATATAAAGAACTATAACTAAGTGTGGCAAACATAAACCCTAAGTTAAATTATGTAAAAAACGTTATAAAAGAAGTTTTTTTCCATAATCTTCTTTACTCTTATAAGCTTTCAAATCATTCAGTTGTGTATTACTCGTTAAATATTTAGAAGAAACCAATCAATTTAAATAAACATGTCACTAACAAATCAATTACAAAAAAGAAAATGCATTACTAAAACAACAAATTAACTTGAGTACAGTTCCGTAAGGACTCTAGTCCATGTTTCTCCTTGTTTCCAAACTTCTAGAAAACCAAATCATATAACCAACCAACAACGAAAAAAGTAACAAACAATAAACAAAATGGCTCATTATATATGCCCACAACAAGTTGACTAATCATGTTTTTCAAGTGGTATGAAAGGATTCAATGATCTTAAAACCTTGGGGTCTGATAGACGTTTACCTGGAAAACGTTTTCAAGAATCCACATCTTGTGTTGATCGTAAATGAAGAACACAACGACGGCAAAAGAAAGTACTTTATGTAACAAAATATAATTTGTTTAGTCATATATATTCTTAAAAATTACATATCATATAATACATACCGAACTCTTTACTACAACGCAATTACATGTTTGAGTTTCAAAACCGAAAGATTCCTATCACACTATTTTGACCCATAGAAAGTCAAACGACCCAAGTTTCAAATTGACAATAGGATTCCATACTTTTTTCAAAATGACCAGTTTGCCCCTGATATCAAGAATCTTCCTTTTCAGCTTTTTGTTAACCCATATCCACGATGACTAACTCAAAAAATATGCAATTAAAATCAAGAAAATGCCAAACAAAAAATTTATAAAATATAGGGAAGAAATACAACAATGGTGTATCTTCGATGTTGTCAAGCCTCTCTAGCCTACCTTAATAAACAGGTCCTTGGTTTGGCTTGTTTAAAAATGGCTTGACCCGTTAATCCGTTTTTATTTCAGTGTTTTAAAATGAAGTTTGATTTTCCTTTTTATTCGAGTGTTTTAAAATAAGACTAATAAGTTTATTAAAATGGACTTGTGTTGATAGGGGTCATTTAAGGAAAAACAAATAATACCAAAACGGTATCACCCTTCATTTAGCAAAGCTAAGAATCCAGTCACCCGACTTGTTTTAACCCAAACAGAAAATGCTCGGTTAGAAAAAGCTCCAAGCCTCGGATTAAACCACACCTTGCTAACCTCCTTCAAGCCTTTCATTATTCAACAAAGGGGCTCACTAACCTACCATTGAAATAATTAGCAGATGAAAGGTTTAAAAAGTAAATGAAGTATTAGCAGAAAGTAAAAGTAATAACTAAAAATCCCAAAATCTTGGTTTTTGTTTCACGGTTTTTAGTTTCGGTTTAGAATTAGTTTTTTCGGTTTGAAGTTTCTTTTTTGGTTTCAGACTTACGATTTTTGGTGTCGGTTAGATTTAGTTTCTTTGGTTTTAGTTTTGGTGTTATTTGAGTTTTTCCAGTTTTGTTTCAGTTTATTCGGGTTCTTTAGTTTCGGCTCGATTTGAATTTGTTTTGGTTCGATTTAGTTATTATTCGGTTTTGGTTTCCGTTCGGTTGATTCGAACCAGATTCAAACCCGTTTTGTTTAAAAATGAAAAGAAATACAGCCGTTGTAGCAATATTTAATGGAACATATAACAAGAACCTATAGCCAATCTAAGTCAACTCGACAAGATAAGTTGCCAAACATCTCAATTCAAGAGTCGGTCTCTAAGAAAATACATAAAACAATATTAAAACTGTAACAAAACGTGAAATTTAATCTCAACTACAAGCAAAGATACAATATTTACCTCGTGTACAGTTATGGAAATTAAACCTCTAATTTTGTGTAAATGTAGTCTGTGATGAAAAAAACTCAACACATTGTGAAGCCAGAGGAATCAAAGTCAGTAGAAATTTTAGATGTCATTATTATGCTCAAAACAAATTTTAGATGGGATGTTGAAGACGGTGAAATTTCAACAACTTAAAACTAAATTCAAAGAATTAAAACTTCTGTAACAAATTTTAGATGACATTATTATTATTATTATTATTATTATTATTATTATTATTATTATTATGGTAACATTCAAGAACAATTATACTATTGAAACTCATAGGTTCAAAATGACACATACATGCATCAGACTCCAAGCAATGTCAATTGATCTGTTTAAATACCAATTACAACTTCAAAACACGGATACAAATTTGTCTCAGTTGATTATCATTATTAAAGACCAAAAATAAACCTAAAAACATATCCGATCGGAACCCTAGGCCGACGGTTCTTCACCCTTTCTCGAATAAAACCCAAACCGAAAGTAAATTTATTCGATTGCTACTCCCATTCATCATTTCATGGGTATATCTCTTTCTATTTAACTGTTAGGCTGGGATGCCATTTAGGGTTTCATGTTCGTGTTCAATTTATCTCTTCAACTCTCTCTCAATCCACCTTAGATCTCGCTTATATGTATCTGGTAGTGTGTTTGAAGTTTTAAATTTCAAATTTTGGTTTGGCCGCCCTTGTTTTCAACTTAAAAGATATGCTAAAACAGTTGTACACCATGCATAAATGGGTTGTATCTCTTAATTTTAAGAGTTTTTGATAAATTACCAATCTACCATTCCTATGTATTATAAATATAATATACATAGCATAGATATATAAACATGCTTTCCACCCAAAATGTTTGTAAAAAGTTTAAAAAGTAGGGTCATGAAACTCATTTTATCGTAGGATAGTATCAGCAACACACTGCTGTAAATAATATGCCTCGATTATAGCTCGAATCCTATAATCGGTATTGTACTATTAATAATTGTTTAATTTTTAAACTGAATCGGGATGTATTTATATTCTGGGTATAATTATTATGCCCAAAAAATATCGTTGGTCTTAGATTTTGACGTTGTACAATGTCTAATAATAAAAATCGATTTTTGCTCAGTTTCGCCACCTTACGTACTTGACCAAGTTGGTCGTTTACGCTCTTCGAAAATATGTAAGATCACAAAAACTTAAGTAAACACACTATTTGATAAAATGATTCGATTTATAAAAGAATGTTAGGGTTTAGATGCTCATATTTTCTACAGGGTTCGTTTTCGTTTTAATACTGATTCGATTGTACCAAAAGCGTACAATGCACTTGAATCGTCCGGAAGTCTCTTACAAAGTTCATTTTTGCTAATGTTTTTCAAAATTATGACAATTGACCACTTTTGAAGTCTTGATATACCAGTCAGCTTGTTAATCATAACGTTGCTGGTTTTATCAAACTTATATTGTTTAATCTTTAAGTTATTATAAAGTTTTAGTTATATATATATATATATATATGGGAGATTTCAATTAAGAACCCCTTTGAGTTTTAAGAACTCAAAAGAACTCTTTGTAACGATTTTTTTCTCGGATTTTTTTTACACATGCGTAATATATGTAAGTTACATACACGTAAAAATATTACAGAATTTTTTACGCACCGAGTCGACTTTTTACACATGTGTAACGGACGTAAAAGTTAGTATAACCACTTACATATTTATTCCCTCTCCTACTTTGACTTTTTTGACAGATTTAATCTCAACCACATATTTCAATCTATTTAATTAAATGTGTGGCCTAGAATTGAGTTCTTAAGTTCTTAAAACTCAACATGGTTATCAAAATATCCCTCCTATATATATATATGTAAACTTTGAGAATTTTTTTACTAATAAATTAAAATATGTAGATTTTTACAAAATTAATTCCAGAATTATTAAACTTGTTTATTTATTTATAAAAATTCATTCTTTATGTTATTTTTATTTGATAAATCTCCCGTTTATACCAAACGATACCCTAAAAATCCGAGTATTTTTATGAGCGCTCAAAATATCATCAAATAATTCCTGAAAACTTCCCAAAACTTAAATATATATATGTAAAATAACATTTTGTGCATAATTCAGCTGTTAAAACTCGATTAAATAAGAATGCATAAATAAAACTCGATTAAATAAGAATGCATAAACCATATCTAGACTTATCCAATTGACCCAAACTTTTATCTGTAATCATAAAATGACATGTTTAAGTTCTCCACAAAATTTCAGATATTTCCAAATTGTTTACCTATTTTTCTCAATAAATCGCCAATAAACAGTAATAAAATCCTCAAATATTCTTCGTTTATCAAAAAAATTACCAAATTTGTAAAGGGACTCACTCATATCATCCCTGGTGTCCCTGCGGACTTTCTTAGTATAATAACAAGCACGTCACAATCGAAGTACAAACTGCCCCTAAACGAGTGTTTCAGGTAATACATTTGCATTTTTCAATCGGTTAAGACCTTTTCTCGTGTTTCCGGGTTCTTGGTTAGCTAGATAGTGTATATACAGATCATGTGCCACAAAACCAAGTATATAACATCAATCATCCAGCCATTTAATCAAGGGTTTCAATTAGGGTTTGAAATCGAGTTTTTAAACAGTAAAAACGCGATTTAAACCTCCTAATCTGCGTTTTTGGCCAACAAAGTATTTTATTATGATTTGTAACCATGTTTAGCCTCAACGTATGTTTTGGACCAGTTTGAAGGATTTTATATGGTTAAACACGGTTTTTACTAATCAAACTCTAATCTTTGTGTATAAGACATGTTTAAACAATATATTTGGCTAAAAAATTAGAAAAGATAAGCTGGTCTTGAGTTGGTACAAGATATTTGTGACAAAAATATCAGGTTTTAAGGTGGTTAGGTTCGTAGAAATCAAAAGGGGAAGGGTCCCCTCATTTGGCTCACTTGCCTCGTTTTGTCACAAGTGTTTTGTAAGAAAAATCGTTCGGGTTCGGTTTTTGGCAAGAAAAATTGTTCGGGTGCGATAAACAATGCAAAAACAAGTGTTTCTCAGCTAATGTTTGTAAATTAAGAAAAACGTACTAACTCGTTGTAAAAATCCAAAATATTTTCACGAGTTTCTCAAAACATCTCAAATAAGTGTTTTGTAAGTCTTTTTCTGCTTAACGGATGATACGATGCTTGCTTTGGTACTTGTGTTTGGGTATAAAATCACAACATATTATTAAACGAAAATATTTTCGTTTAAGCGGTTTTGCACATTCGAGGGCTATAATGTCAAATGTTAGTTATATATATATATATATATATATATATATATATATATATATATATATATATATATATCACTTGTATATTGCCCCCGATATATCCGGGTCATAATCAGTATCGTTTGGTTAGTCGTTTACTCAATACGAAATAACTGGTTAACTGTGTACTCGCTACATAATAAATAAGGCATATCTCGTTTTATCACGAATGTCACAACTTGTTAGTAATGTCAATCGATTTAAGTTTCAACATACTCATCTATTGTTATGTGAATGTGAATCTATATGGTTTAATTTGCACTTCCAATTAATTTAATTAGGAGACGAACAACATTAGGTCATAAATTATCTATTACACGATACATATTAGTAGCCGAGTGAATTCGATTAATTGGAAAGTAACTGAAGTTAATTAGGAAGTATTTCAATGAAATTGTTATATTTGAAGACATATGTGTTTATATATCCTCAATTGACTAATGATTGTAGGTTATTTAGTTTTAGTTTCTATATATTGAATCACATCTTTTGTTTTCAATTATATAGAAAGGACTACATCTGTAAATTCTTATATACAATCTAAATCAATACATTAAGGTAAACTTAACTCTAGGGTCTAGAGTTTAAGAATTTATAGTTAAACCAAATGGATTCATAAGAGTGTGTGATATGAAACTGGCGGACCAAAATCCTGGAACACTACAGTTAAGGTGTCATGGTTTTCATTTGTGTAGTCTTTGAGGCTATGTTTGGATTAAAGAGTAATGAGTTTATTTGAGCTTGGTTCTAGGGGCAGGGTCAGAATGTATATTCAGAGTTTTAAGCAGATGGTGCAAGAAGGGACTTTGACTGCATTGGAATCGGTTGCTGGCTATCTAAGGTATTTCACGTATACATTTCTTTTTTTAGTTTTGTGTTGTTTCAACTTGCTTACTTTCATGTAATATTGCTTCTCAGTTCACACATTGTATATGTTTAGTTGCTTTATTTCTTGATTGATAAAGAAAATTAGATTACTGGACTATATCTTTATTATTCAACACTTAATGAGAATGGGCCTGTTTTCTGTTTGTGTATGCTCCAAGTATGCGGGATACGTGACCATTTTCCATATTTGCAGCATGGTAACACTCTGCTACCTTTATTACACTACCATAGTATTTTTATGAAGTTAGGATGACAAAAAAAGGCAGCAATTTAACTCAATCTTCATCTTAACTATAGATTATACCAAAAATCTTTACATGCTTTGGGATAGGATCTTATGATCCATATTTCGTGGTGTCCGGGAAACCATCAACTACTCGCAGGTGTAGATCATATCTTGATGCCCGATAGTCGCAATCATCATCATCATCATCATCATCATCATCAAAACGTTATGTTGCAATTTAAAAGTTCGATTTGGTTATGTCGGTTATAGTTTGGTTATTGGTTATGGTGGTTAACTTGCTCAAAATGTGTTACCGGGTTGTCTTTTTTCCTATAAAAAAGTGTGTGGGGCTGAGATTTTACTTGTGTCATTAGTTTCTTTATTGTACTTCATTCTAACTTGCAAAAAGTTCTTGTAAAGAAAAAAAGAATAGGTTTCATATGCAAGTTGCATATCTTAATGGTTTAGAGTTAAGGCCTTGATGAATGATCAGGTTGGATTTGGCTGTCCTTGATCTAGCTGCAGATGATATGGAGGATTACAAAAGCAAAAAAACTTCATGTCATTGGGATAAGGTTGGTTTCCCAATAGTAATTCTATACTTTACATAATCTCTCAACATTCTTCAATTTTTTTAATGGCAGAGGAGTGAAAAATATGTCAAGTTTAACAATGACAACCACGTCACAGCTAGTGGGAAGGTACATCTTATGAGCATGAACGTTGGTTATTATTACTCCCTTCGTCTCATTTTAAGTGTCCACATTTCTTTTTTTATTTGTCTCATTACAAGTGTCCACTTTCAAAATTTATTAGCCAATGTCCAAGTTTACGATTAAACACATAATTAACATTAATAAACAATATTGATGGACCCATTTTTTAAGGTCATTATTGAAATTTGTAAAAAAAAAAAGTAATCATTCAATCCACCTTAAACTTTGTGTTTTTCAAACCTAGACACTTATAATGGGACGGAAGGAGTAATTTTTTAATCTGTATGAAGCACCCATTGATATATTGTTTACGTGCAATGCTATACAGATAATAGCAGGGAGCTGTTCAAAAGCAAAGGCGAATAAAACTGGATTACATGGCCGTCCCTAAAAATACAAAAAAAAAATAAAAAAAACCTGGGGCCTGGGGCATGTAAAAAAAAGGACCCTCAAATATAACCCTAATAACTCATGTAATTTAGATAATTGTTTAATGTATCTAAAATTTATTAAATCACTATGTAAATAATCTCAAAACAACTTCAACTCCACATAAATTATTCAGTATCAATAATGTATCTTTAAAAAAATAACAACAAAGACTTAAATAATAATAATAATAATAAATTATTATAAAATTTTAATAGGTGAAATTTATTTACCTACTTTATCAATTTGAATAAATTCTGATAAAAAAGAGTGTAAAACATATACAAACTAAGTTGTGTGCGGTAAATACCACGTAATTAAGAGAGAATCTACCATCTACCATTTATAATAAAGAAAACCAATATTGGACAGCTGTCACCTCCTTAATCATCCAAAATTTTTATTTTCCCACCCATTCCGAATAAGGTTTATTATTTCCACGTGTGATTAATAACCTGAGCATTCCTATTCTCCAGCGAAGGCCTTTTTCACAATTAGGGTTTTTCTCCTGATGCATATTCTTAGAGCTCGATTCTATTCATCAGCCACGCCTTTTTCGCAATTAGGGCTTCATCGGTGATTCACTGGTTTTGGTGTTCTATTGATTTGTAATCGTATTCTCTAGCTGACCAAACAAACCCTAACTGCGAGAAACTAATCATCTATTGATTGTACTTGTGTGCAGAATATCGATTCCGTTCTTTGATTCCTTTGTTTGACAATCACGACAAGGTTTGATTTCCATTCGTGTATTAATTATCTATGTTGATTAGGGCAGGGGTTTTTAGTAATCTCTCAAGTCTGCACTAAACTAGGTTATTTGATATTTTCTCCATTTTCATTTTATAACAAAGATGGGGAAAATATCATATGATAGTGTTTATAAAAGTACTCTTGCTATACCATAGAGTATATTATCATCCATAAAAGGGGTGGTCTTTCCAGTTCGAAATATTACCTTTCTTAGAATCTTGATATACTATTTTATTTTTAATAAAACATTGGTTTTGAAATTAGTTTAACGCAAGCAATGCTTTACCGGTCATGATCAAGTAATTTTAAACATTTTTTATATCTTATGCTCATTGCAATGGGACCAGGTATGATCATTTATGGTGGAACAACTAAGGTCAGGAATAGTTTTTGTTTGTATCTCTTGTTTTCTTTCGCCATAGTTCATATTAATAGAATACTCATTAAGTATATGTTTGTTAATATGTAGCATTTGTAGTTTTAAAGTAAATCATGCTGAATTTTATAGGGTAAAGTTTCACAAGCTTTTGTGTTACTTGGTATTTTCAATGCTTTAAGGGTAAAATTGGCATTCTGTTACTTGAAATTTGCATTATATTTTTTATTGTCAGGTGATCTTAAAAATGTTTTCTTCAAGAAAAAAAAAGCAAAAAGGGCAATATGGGAGATAAATAAAACTGTTTGGGATTACAGAATGAGTGTGGTTTCTGAAATAATGCAATGTGTACTTATTTAAAACAACCAGTCGATCACATTTTTAATTTGTTATTGGTTGAAATATGGATCAAATATACACATTAAGGTTAGATTATGGTGGTGGTAACTTACCTTACATTCAACTTGAAGATTTAATATATTTTTAATACTGCAAATGCTTATACTTAGGGGTACATATATGTAGCCAATATTGGATATATATATATGATGATAAGTTGATGACCCGTACGAAGTTGAGATATAAATACTTAATATATATCCCCGTATTGAAAAATTCTTTAATAAACTCGTATGAATTTCATATTACACTATAAGGATATTATATAATTTCTATTGACAATATTTGTCTCCATGTTTCAGCAACCCCTTGGTAGCAAAGCTCCTGCTGAAAAGAAAATGAAGGTGATGCTCTATTAGAAGTTGTATTGTATTACACCGTCTTTGTGGCAGATAAATTTTCAGAGCATTTTCTTTCTTTTCTTTTTTTTTTTTGGTTAGATGTGCACTTAACTATTTGAGTATGAATATAAAGATTTCCCCAATATTGGCTATAAATCTTTCATAACGCTGAAGAGGCTTGTGTGTATAAGAAAGTTAATGGGAGCATTATTACTCATAAGTATTGTATGTTGAGTGAAAAATACTATTTGGAAATGCCATTCCAACCATGGAATGTGTAACAGCCTGGCTTGGGAGTTGTTTTTCCATCAAAGATCTTGGTGTAGCCGCCTATATTTTGTGAATAAAGATCTATAGGGATAGATCAAGGCGATTGATAGGTTTAAACTAAAGTGCATACATTGACAAAATCTTGAAAAGATTCAAGATGGAGAACTCTAAGAAATGTTTGGTACCTATTCAAAGAGGAACGATATTGAGTGTGTCTCAATGTCCAAGCTCAAAGGATGAGCAAGATAAAATGAAGGGAATCCAATGTATGCAATTATATGCACTAGACCGGACGTGTGATGCGCTTTGAGCATGACAAGTAAACACCAACAAAATATGGGAATTAGCCATTGGATGGCTGTTGGGTCATAAGTTGGTTAGACTGACGCATATCAAAAGGCCACGACATGATCAAGATTAAAGTGAAATAAATGAAGACGAGTTGAAGAATTGCACTATGGTTGTGATGGTGTAACACCGAAATCCCTATGGATTTCGGTTTATCTAGTAACACCAAAATCTCAGTGGATTTTGGTGAGGAGGGCTTGGGGTTTATGTTGGGCTAAGTTATATGTTTTCCCTATATATATAGATGTCTTGTATAGGGTTTAGGTGTTCGTGAGCAGAACTAGAGAGGTTGTTGGAGCACTTTAAGAGCCACCATCTAGAGAGAAAGTACCGTTGTAAGGTAATCTCATGTACTAGACGATTAACTAGTATAAGCGTGTGCATTTGGAGTATTATCGTGTCTATTATATTCGTGTTCTTCTATCTCGTGTTCTTGAATCACCACTGTGTTAGGATTCCGCACTAACATCGTGTTCGAGTTGATATCATATTGTAGTGATCCAGATTTGAGACTTACAATTGGTATCAGAGCCTTAGACCTTTTTCAGGCTCGTTATTGTGATATCAAAGATTCAAGAATAGTGTTCCTTGGTGTTTTGATTGTTTTTCCGGTGAACAGGTGACCGGAGAGGAGATTAATTAATTTTGGTGGAAGATTGATTTTACTTTGGAAACAAATCAAATTCCTTATTTCTCGGAAGTTAGTTACGATCTTGATTGACTTTCTGTGTAGAATCAGTGTTCTCGGCTACATCTAGTCTTCGGCCACAATTTGTTCTCGGCTATAACCAGTTTTTAGCTAAGACTGGTTCTCGGTTAAACAACACTGGCAGTTCTCGGTTGACTTCGGGTTTTTGGTCAATTTTTGTAGTTCTCGGTTTTCGTTCTCGGCTGCCATTGGTTCTCAGTCAAATCTATTGGTTCTCGGTCAAACTTACTAGTTTTCGGTCAAGTATACTGGTTCTCGGTCAGATTGGTTTCGGTCAAAGTCAAGCAAGCACAATCAAGGGTTCTCAAAAAATAAAATAAAATAAAAAAATTGGCCGAAAAATATTTCTTGAATGAAATTTTTCCTGAACACTCCTTATAAGCGAGACTTCATTCTTGAAAATTTTGGCGAAAACATTTTTTTTCGGATGATTTTCGGTGAATTTTTGGCGGGAAAATCCGAAAAATTTGTCCTGAACGAAAATTTTCCTAGACGCTTCCTTTGAGTGGGACATCTTTCTTGAGATTTTAGGCGATCATATTTTTCGAAAAGTTTTGGCGGGAAAATCAGATTAATTTATTTAATTACTCAATGTATTCTCCACAACCCATCTCAAATTTTGGAAGTACTCTTAATCAGTCTGCTCCCTCACATGTAGTATTTCAGAGTTCGTCTACTGAGGTAAGTTTTCAACCATGTTCTCTAGATTGTGTTGATAAAATAGAATTATATAAGCTCCACAACGATAATTTAATCAGAGACATGGAAAAAGTAAAATCTGAAAATTTTAAACTTAAGAAAAATGAAAAGGCTTTCATGGATAAAATATAAGCATAGAAAAAGGATATCTCTAAGCTTAAGTCTGATTTCAGTATAAAAAGTCGTCACCACCTAGATGCCAAACAGGAAATCGCTGAACTAACTGCTAAACTGGAAGCCTCCAAGTTAGAAATTCTGAATCTAACTAGTAAATTTGAAAGGGCTGAACTTGATTTCAAAAAATTCGAGGTTTCCAGTATAGTAGTTAATTCAAAAATTGAAAATCAATTATGGTAGAAAGAAAACGAAGGTGAGGGTATAGGATATAGTCAAGTACCCCCACCATAAAATGACAACTATAAAAGTCTTCCTCTTACTAAAGAGTAGGAAGAAAAGGTAAAAGACATGAAGTATGGTAAACATTTTTTATGCTTCTACTTCATGTGCATATACAGTAAATGATGTTGCTTCTGATAGTAAAGGGGGTCAGGCTAGTGGAAATGAATCTTATTCAACGTGTCATCAAATTCAGATGACACCACAACACAAAATTGTACTAATAATAATACACAGAGTTGTGGCAACGAAGGGAAGGCACATAAGAAATCAACACAATGACAGTCGCGTCCTCATAGATCCTCCGGATCTCCATGTGTTGATAAATCATTGGGTGCTACTTATATTAAGAGGCAAACATGTTACCACTGTGGCACGCCAGGACATATAGCCAGAAATTGTGTTCATCGTCTATATATTCCCTATTACAAGCAAAATCAGAAGGCTGCACCAAGGGGAAAGAAGAATGGAAAAACCTTTCCTAAGAAGGAATTCCAACATGAGGCGAGTGCTTCCGTTGACACTATAAGAAGGATGAAGGCGTGTTTCGTATGCGGGAACGGCAGGAATTTGGCAAAGGAGTGTCACTACCGTGCTGTTAATAGACAAGCTTCTTAAGTGAAAGGTAACAGGTTTCAACCGAATCCAGTGGTTAAACAAAATGCTTATTTTATAAAACCACGAGTATATGTACAACGGATCACAGATACTCAAGGATTCAAAGTTAATATGACAGGTTTGCGCTCAAATGATTTAGAAAATGTTAAAAGAAAAATAAATTTTCAGAAGTCAAAGAGTGTTGAGATTTCTAAGAATTCGAATTCGAATTGCTCCACTCCAAAGATTTTAATAATCAAATTTCACAAAACCAAGACAGACTTGGAAACTTAAAACTCAGCAAACTGAATCTGTATTAACAAATGATTCAGTTAAAGATGGGAAAGATATGAGTTGGCAAGAGGTCACATATGTTGATGCTCAAGGGAACCCCAAGACATTTATGACTTGGGTTCCTATGTCCAACTAATCACGCTATGCGTGTAGGAACAACCACAAATTCATATATGGGTTGTTCCATGCACATGACAGAGCAAATATACATTGTTTTTATAAATCTTTAAACCATAAAATGGATTATTTGTTGCCTGGACGGGATTTTAGGGTGATAGAACGTTTTTAATCTGCTCTCTAAGTGTGTAGGAACAAATCAGGGAATACATTAAAAGGTTTGTTCCATACATTCAACACGCAAGGATGCAGAATCTCAAAACAAGCTTATTCTTAGAGGGTGATTCTAACAAATGGGAAAATGGTGTCTTGAAGATAAAAGGTAACCGTATCACTTTGGTATGAAAGATTGATCAGTCAAAAGATTCTAAATTTTTTAAAATTTTTTAAAAAATATATACAAAAAATATTTTCACGTATAGTTTGTCACGTATTGTTTTTTATTTTGTTTTATTTCAAAATGTGAAAATGACTTGATCGTACATGAGAAATAATAGTACATCAGTTGGTTGGTTGACTATCACACTTCATCTTATTATTATTACATACTAGGTTTCGAGGATTGAGTCCTTTTTAGGGTAAATTTGTACATATTTTATTTTTGCCCAAATTTAGTAGGAGAAAATTAAAAAATTCAAAAAGAGTGTGTGTGTGTTTTTAAAATTAAAAAATTCAAAAAAAGTGCGTGTGTGCGTGTGTTTTTACTATTAAAATTTTAAAAAGAGTGTGTGTGTGTGTGTGTGTTTTTACTATTATAATTTTATTAAAAAAGGAAAAACGAAAGAAAAAAAAGGAATTATGAGTATGCATATAATTTGTTCTGTTAGAATTTATGTTTTAAAAGCTTACAGGGTCAAACTAGAACTACAGAGATGGGGGCACACAAGTAAGTCTTGTCATGTGTCGAATGAAAGACTTTTCAGTTCACTGGCTTGTAAGTCCAACGTTCAACCTTAAAGCTTAAACTCATGTTTGTTTATATATAAAAAAAATTAATTATCTTTTGATCAAACATTAGGGGTTGGAGTCGAATTGGGGTGATATGGGGAAAACCAAATACGCTTTGAGAAGAGATAGGAGGCATCAAAGGTCCATGAGTGATGTCCATATGAGATTTATGCCTAACTGAACCTAATCCATATCACTGATGCAATGAAAATCATGCTAAGTTTGTTATACCTACTATCAACCTGTTTCTTTATGTCATAATAACGCTGAACATGAATCTTTGTGAAAGCACCTTAATCAATAAGATTCCATGTTCGGATCCTTTCATAAAAGGCGGCGTTCTTATAAACACTGAAATTTGATCCCAAATTTTTGCTAAATTACAAGAAGACCGGGTGATTAAATTTGTTTTATTTGTTGTTTTTGTTTTTATTTTATTTCATTTATTTTATTTTTTCTTCTTGATTACTCTTGTCGAAACAAATGTGTTAAGAAATCGTTTTTAAAGTTTGTTTTATCTGTTGTCTTCAGCTCATGAAATCTGATATCGGTTAGTGTGTTATAGTTAGTTTAGCTGGTATGATCTCATCTCAAGTTTTTTCAAGAAAATCATAAAAATCAAAAAAATAAAAAAAATACAAAATATGTCTGTCTTATTTAATTTTATTTAATTGTTTTCAAAATATTTTGGTTGATCTTTCTATCAAAGTTGATTGTTCTTTCAAGACTAATTTCTTGCAACAGAAGCATATGAAGTATCTGAGATTCAAACTGGATGATGCTGTCAAAAAAAGGGAGATGGTAGAGTATTGGATACAGATGCTGAAGTTGCTGATCATGTTCAAGTAAAGATTCTGAAGGTTTTGAAAGCATCAGTCTAAGGGGGAGATTGTTGGGTCATAAATTGGTTAGACTGACGCATATCAAAAGGCCACAACATGATCAAGACTAAAGTGAAATAAATGAAGAAGAGTTGAAGAATTGCACTATGGTTGTGATGGTGTAACACCGAAATCCCTATGGATTTCGGTTTATCTAGTAACACCAAAATCTCTATGGATTTTGGTGAGGTGGGCTTTGGATTTATGTTGGGCTAAGTTATATGTTTTCCCTATATATATAGATGTCTTGTATAGGGTTTAGGTGTTGGTGAGCAGAACTAGAGAGGTTGTTGGAGCACTTTGAGAGCCACCATCTAGAGAGAAAATACCGTTGTAGGGTAATCTCATGTACTAGACGATATACTAATATAATCATGTGCATTTGGAGTATTATCGTGTCTATTATATTCGTGTTCTTCTATCTCGTGTTCTTGAATCACCACTATGTTAGGATTCCGCACTAACATCGTGTTTGAGTTGACATCATATTATAGTGATCCAGATTCGGGACTTACAATGGCGGTTAAGAGTATATTGAAATACCTTAGAAGGAGTAAGGATATGTTTCTAACATACGGTTCTAGTGAGGAATAACTCGTTGTAAAAGGTTACACGGATGCGAGTTTCCAAACCGATCGAGATGATTCTCGACCACAATCGGGATATGTTTTCGTTCTGAATGGTGGGGCACTCTCTTGAAGAGCTCAAAACAATATGTGGTAGCATTGTCTACCACATAATCGGAATACATCACCGCCTCATCGACAGCACAAGAAGTTGCGCAGATAAAGAAGTTCATTGCCGACCTAGGGGTGGTCCGTACCATTCGGGACCCTCTAGAGATCTTTTGTGACAACGAGGGTGAGATTGCTCAAATCAAGGAACCTCGTGCACATCAAAAGATGAGGAACATTGAGCGGAGATTCAACTACATAAGGAATGGAGTTGAGAAGGAAAATATATGTATTCGCAAAGTTCACACCAAACAAAACATTGTAGATCCACTCACGAAGCTCCTTGAAAGGCCAAAACATGAAGCTCATACTTGCGCCTTAGGACTTCGGTATTCTAGTGATTGGATTTGATCTATTTTGTATTTGGATATCGGAACAATTGTTGTTTTGACTCATTCATATGATTATGGTTTATGATTATGACATTTTAAGTTATGTTCCATTTTAGCATGTTTAAAACCATGAATAAGTTAATTATTCTAAATTTCCATGGCCGGTCATATTTATGGGAACAAATGTGAAGGTAAGACCATTATGAACTTGGATTGGTGAATATTCATGAAGTATGAATATAGAGCAACGAATTGCTACCAAGGTTCATAGATATTTATGGGATATAAGTATTGGACTGACCCGCTCTCAAATGTTACTACATGAAATCAATGTGATTGATCATAAGTAAATCTAAGTAAAGGCGAATATCATAGTATCCTCCGACTTGAGATACATATTGGGTCTTGATATTCACCAAATATTATACCTTGACTTAGTTCTTCGCTGCTCTGATACATGACAGTACATAAGGCTATGTTTAGGTGTAATACAAGCTGATTGTGAGAGACGTATGTAGTCAAGAGGGGATTTGTCCCTTTTATTCGTTGAGAGTAAGATGTCTAAGGCCTGTTAAGTTAAATCAACAAAGAATGATCACTCTGTGTCTCTGGATTTCACATGACATCTTTGAAAAAAGGATAAATAAATGATTCACCTAAATCATTTTCAAGTAAGGGACTTGAAGGGGATGATGTTATAGAATGGCACTTCGTCATACGTATTAGGAGTAGTAAACCATTGTTAGGCGGTATTTGCTAATTGCATCAATGTTCTATGTATCTTGTGCATCAATGTTGGACTCGGTCTGCCCAAGACACATATTAAAATTGACGTGGCTAGTACGTTATGATCCAAGTTGGGTCATACCCAATAACAAGCTAGACAAACACTTAAGATATTTAGGAAATGAGTTTCTAAATATTTGCACTTAAGAAACTAATAAATTATATGGATAATTTATTTGAAAATGTTATCTTATGATATTATTTAATTGGGTTAAATAATATAAGAGACAAATGAGTTATAACATGTGACACATTATTTATTACATGTCACAAAATATATCAAAGTGTAACATGCAACATTTGAAGAGAAAATAATAATAATAATAATAATAACAACAACAACAAAGGGGCCGACCCCCTTTGTCTTGCGAAGGTCCCAACATTCAAAAATTGCATGCCTCGTTTGATTAAAAGACTTGGAAAACTCATTTCTTTCTAATTCCATTCAAGTGCATGCAAGAACAAATCTCTTTCTCTCTCTCTCTCTCTCTCAAAATCAGCCAATAAAGAAGAACAAAGAAGGAGAGGTTTTTGCAATCAAATCCTAACAAGAGAAGGTGTTTGTTGGTGGCTTGTGGGTATACAAGCTTGAGGCTCTTCTTCCTTTTGAAGACTAGCTACTAAAATCTTCATCCTTTTCATCTTTCTTAGCATCTTGAAGGTAGTATACTAAAACACCATATGGCTGTTTTGATATTATGTATTATCGTATATGGATCCGGGTTTTGGGTTTTGCATATAAAATCGGTTTTATATTCATCTAAATAACAAGATTTAAAATGAATTTATCCGCTGCCTTTTTCATATAAATATGGTTATATGACTTTGATAATCTTGTTAAAACCCAACAATATTAGTTGTGATTTGGTTATCAGTTATGGTGGTTAACTTGCTCACCACAATAATGCCAACCATTCTTGTTTTTTTGTATAAGTATGTATTATGCACTAATTATACATGTTTTAATAAATTTTAGGTCCAAGATGTTAAAACTCAAATAGAAAAAGAACGGGCGTGCGGGCAAGAGTTGAAAAAATGATTGCAACAATTGGAATGCGAGCGGGTCGATCATGAAAAAAAGGGAGCAATTTAAGCGGTTCGTGCTTGAAAAAAGGGAGCAACGAATACAAAAAAAAAACTATAAGTTGTGTGTTTAATTTGTAAAACAGGATTATTTTGGATTTCATTATACATGTTTGAGATATTTTTTGTTTTTGTTTTTTATGCACATTTCATATTTTTTTGGAATTTTTATTGCATATTTGAGTTTTTTTTGATAAAAATAATGTTTTTGTTGGAATTTCGTTAGAATGTTGTAGCAAACGTTTGTATAGGAAAGTTGTAGGAAGTTTGCAACAACATTTTTTGTAGCAATTTTGTTAGAAAAGTTGTTGGAAAAGGGTTGAAAATGATATTCGTGTTTTTCCAACACATTTATTTGAAAAATTGTTAGAAAGCAAGGTTTCCAACAAATTTCCTACGAAAAATGCCTACTTATACATAAATAAACATCATCAATACGGCAGCTTGAATCACACCATCTTATCACATAACAATGAAATCGGTGACTGAATAAACGTACACATAATTAACCGACACCAAGTATGCAAATTGATGGCACTGCACAAAGTAATCCCTCTTTTATATTTCGCAAATTATACGTGCAATTTTTTGTGACACTTCATGCATCGTAGGCCTTCGTTCAGGGTTCGAATTAACGCATTTAATCCCTAGATTCAACATTGACGTTAGAGCTTCTTCGATTTCCGGTAGTGGAAAGAGAAGCTGTCTATCCATCAAATCCGTGAGCTTGACCTCTTCCGTTGCTAGAGAAGTAATGTTATCGCCAGGATGCTCTCCTTTAATGATTTCTAACACTAAAACCCCGAAACCATAAACATCACACTTCTCCGTTACCTTCATCGTGTACGCGAGTTCTACAAAATTATTTACATGATAAATTCATTCTAATTAAAACGTGATGTATAATATGTTACTCTGAAAACTGGAAAATAAATTACCTGGTGCAAGATATCCGAATGTTCCCGCGACGTTAGTCCAGTTAGAAGAGTTTGGGTTCAAAATTTTGGACGTACCAAAATCCGAAACACAAGCTTCGTACTCGGAATCAAGCAAAATATTTTTGCTTGATATGTCCCGATGAATGATAACCGGTGAACAATCATGATGCATGTACGCTAAAGCGTATGCAACACCTTTGATAATGTTCACCCTCTTTGTCCAATCTACACTAGCAGTTTTATCACGCAACATATCAGCTAGACTTCCCCCTTCAAGATACTCGTAAACCAAAAATGAGTTTTGAGGATGCGAACAGTAGCCAAGCAGTTTAACGATGTTTCTATGTCGTATTCTTGTCAATGCTCTAATTTCATTTACGAAATCATTATGGCTGATCACCTCAGAATTCGAATGAAGTCTCTTTACAACAACTACATCACCTGAGGACAACATTACTTTGTACACACTTCCACATCCTCCCATTCCGATGCAATATGCATCGTTGAACTCTTCTGTTCGGTTTAAGATTTCATCATATGTCTCTCTTCCATTGAAGGTAGAAATCGAGAAGAAATTATTGCCATGTTTATGTTCATTCACGAGCTGTGTCGATGGCAGCTTCTTCAATCTCCACTTATAAAAAGTGAACGTCGCCATAAGGCCACCAAGTAGAAGGGCTCCAATAAGTGGAAGAGAAATCACCAGTGTGAGTTTGCGTTTTCGATTTTGGGTACGACTTTCTGATGCACACTGTTTCAATCCAATAACATTTCCACACAAATCGGTGTTTCCTTGTAATGCTTCTATTGAAAGATTCATAAAGACTTTGCTTTTGGGAAGTGGACCTCGTTAGTGATTATAAGAAAGATCAATGTTCAACAATGAATTCATTGATTTAAAACTCTCTGGAATAGTACCAGAAAGTTCGTTGTGAGAGAGATTTAAGATCTCTAAATTGCTCATACTCGAAAGCCCAGAAGGTATCTGGTTGATGAGTGAATTATGACTCAAATCAAGAACAGTCAAGTGAACCAGTCTACCAAATTGGGCCGGGATTCTTCCTGTAAATCCATTATTGCCCAAGTATAAGAAAACGAGTTCTGAGCACTGCCCGAGGGAAGATGGAACGGGCCAATTAAACTTATTCATGGATAGATTAAGAAATATGAGTTTAGCTAGCGATCCTAGATCTTGTGGCATAATACCAGAAAGTTGATTATTATTTAAAAAAAGTTTCCCCATGAGAGTCATTCTTCCAAATTCTTTTGGTATTTCTCCAACCAAATGATTGAACGAAAGATTAAGAGTTTCCAACTTAACCAAATTTCCAAGGGAAGGAGGTATGTTACCACGGATTCGATTCCCTCCTATTTGTATCGTGGTTAAGTTTCTACACTTACTCCAATTTTCTGAGATTTCCCCGTCGAGCTTGTTATCATTGAGATTAATGTAATATAGGTTCGGACACACACCGAAGCTCTCAGAAACATTTCCAGTAATCTGGTTTCCATCAAAACGGACCCAGGTTAAGCTTGAGCAGTTGTACAGACTCTTTGGAATTGAACCTGCTAGTTTATTGTTATTTAACTGAAGATATTCAAGCTTTCTTCCATTGCAGATTTCATCAGGTAGGCTACCAGAAAACTTATTGTTGTCGATTAGAATATTCACCAACTTCAGCTTTCCTAATTCCCATGGAATAGAACCAGAAAGATGGTTATTATTAAGAGACAATTCTTCTAGAGCTTTTAAGTTACCAAATGAACTTGGAATGGAACCGGTGAGTTTGTTGAATGCTAATTGCAGACTTGAAAGGAATGTCAAATTTCCTAACTCTTGCGGGATAGGACCAGAAAGATTGTTACCGTAAAGATTAATATAAAGAAGGGATTTGACTTCCCCTAGAGAGAAAGGAATCAGACCAGTAAGATTGTTCAATTGTAGCTCGACCCTTTGGAGAGACGTCATCTTACCAATTTCTCTGGGGATTGATCCATTCAATTGATTATTGTATAGAATTAAAACGGTTAGATTAGCCAGATTGACGAAAGTTTCTGGGATAAATCCGGTTAGAAAGTTATTGTTCATATGAAGCTCCTCCAGTTGATAAAGATTTCCCAATTCACGAGGAACTGAACCAGAAATATTGTTACGATTCAGAAACATATGACGCAAATTCCTTAACCGACCGATAGAGGTAGGGATTGAACCAGAAATATTGTTACGATCCAGATACACGTAATCCAAATTCGATAACTGACCGAAACAGGAAGGAATTGCATCGCAAAGAGAATTATTGGCCAACGCAAGCCCAGAAAGTAATCTCAATTGACATAGAGCTTGCGGAATAGAACCAAACAATTGATTCTGAACCAAATGAAGGGTAGCCAGATTTCTCAGTTCGCCAATCTCTGGTGGGATTATTCCGGTGAAGTGATTAAATGAGAAATCAAGATAAACAAGTTTTGATAGGTGACTTATATTAGATGGGATAATCCCAAAAAAGTTGTTTACACTAAGTTCAAAATATGCAAGATTGGGGAACGAGGAGAACGACAAATGATCAAGCGTACCATTTAAACTGGATGACGTAAGATTGAGTCTGATTATGTGGCCATTATCATTACATGAAACGCCATACCAGTGGCAGGGAGACACTGAATTTTGAGCATGCGTCCATGAAGGTAGCAGGGTGCTGGTATTTTGGCTATGAAGGGTTGCTTTCCATTTTAGGAGAGCATCAACTTCATCTGAAGAGCCTGAAACATTTGGAGTACAGAAAACTGTACATGTTGCAAGTAAGATTATTGAAAGGGAAAGAAGTGCCATATATGCTTGGTGTTTTTGGATGCCTACGAGTGAAGTTCTTCGCTGTAAGTTATATTTATATTTATATTTATATTGAGTTCTTTGGGAGACTTGGTCATTCTAATCTTCCATGAACCTAATTTTCCAAGATAGAAATAAATGAATGAAGACTTTATTTTTGAAGTCTCAAGTGGACAGAAGACAATTTTGGAGTCAATAATTCAATTGTTGAAGTTGATGTTTACTGATAAGATGTTATTCTTTAGAAAATTGCGCTGGGTTGATTTGTCAACAACTTGTTCAAGTTTGTTGAGATTTATTAATAAACTAGCTTTTAGCCCGCGTGTTACGCGTGTTATTTTAGGTTTTTGTTTTTAATCATTTTGTAATATATGTTTCTAAGTATTTGTTTCATATTTGACCAAGTTTTGTTTTAATTCAATATGTATATATTAGTTTGTGGAAAATGTTAAAATACCAAGGGTGACAAAAATGAGAAGTGTAACAAAAAACCCCTAAAAAATATTCTAAAAAAATAAATAAATAAAAACATAACTCAAAATTTGGTTCTACACAAAAAAAATATATGATTTGTCATTAATTAAACTTGATATTGTAAACAAAAACGTAATTTTGTAGTTTTCCGTTTATAAACACGACTTCTGGAAGACAATTGTTGCTCTAAAACTCAATTTTTGATTTTGGGTTTCAAGTATTTTTTTTGCACAAAACACCTCATAAGAAGTTCTTATCTCAATACTGTGTTATCCGTAGGGGTTCTGCACAAAAAGAATCATGTAACATGGTTTATCAAATAATCACCAAAATTAAAATATTAAATTATAAGTTCTGTAGCGTTGTGTATGGATTGCACAGTACATTGACTATTTGGTTTGATATCTCGCGACTATCTCAAACATTGTTACAAGTAAAAAATTTAACTTTAACGATGAAAGGTCAACATGACCCGGCTGTTTTGACTTGTATTCAAGAAAGTGACGTGTTTCAAATGGCATAATAAGTACTTAATTAACTCACATGATGAGATAGCGAAAGAATCTCCGTCGTAGATGGGTGCTCAACTTGGCAATTAAAATACTCATCATAGTATAAGTTCAGTTGAGCATACCAACAATAAGTTTCTTTCACCTATAAAGAAAATCAGAAAAAATGAAATTACAAATACCTTGAAACAATTTCAAAGTTTTAGAATCATATGAGATTATAAGCCCCCAAGAATACCTTGAATGTATCTGCAGCCATCTACGCAACATTGAAAATGTGCATGTAATCCTATGAGAGGACCTTATTAGGAGCTTCTGCAAATGCAGTATCTTAATGACCAAATTGGTCTGTATATTCAACCTGAGTAGAAACAAAACACTTAAAATATAAGACTTCGCATCAATATTTTGGGTTGGACCAATTTTATTTAAACTAATAAGCTTTTGCAAATTATTCATTTACATGTACATGTATTTGATAACTATATATGATTCCAATCAAAAAATGTTTGTAAATAGATAAAATAAAAACTCTTAAAAACCATACACTATACATACTGTTCATAAAATTCAAGAACAATATATGTTGACTTTTTAATATTGTTGCATGTTTGACTTCCTGTTATATGAAATTCTAGAAGAGTAGATGCATAGTAACAAATAATATATGCATACTTAAGCATTGTATTTATATATACAAAACATATCTACAGGTAGAGGTGAATGGGCTGATGGGCCTAATCCGATTCTGGTTATAAACCGAACCGACTTAGTAAAAAAGGTTGCCGGATCGGGTTATAAACAGGTTTAGGAGAAACAATAATCGAATCTATCAAATCGGGAAAGGTTCAGCTTATAAACCAGCTTAGGCAAAAAAGTAGTTTTTGTGTCAGGTTGAAGCCGCCAACCCGTGCCCACATGCCTTTTAACACCCTTATTATGACCTATTACCAAAATCAAAGCAATTATCATCTACATACACGTTTCTCTAAGAAATTGTTACCTAAAAAAACTTTTTTCCCGTTTCAGATAAAAACAAATAAATAGGCATTCATTTTGATGAGAAAACAGTTTTACCCTTTTACGGTCTTCAAAACATGGTCTTTATCAAAAAGAATGCTGCTTCGAACAGACCATGGCACCTTGGCTTTGACCAGTGCAAGAGCAGGGCCACCCGTCTGTCCAAAATATTAAAATAATTCATACATTATCAGTAAAAATTTAACATAAAGTAGGTTTGTTAACATTGTAAAATAAATAATTCATACATTATTAGCAAAACTTTATCATAAAGTAGGTTTGTTAGCATTGTAAAATAAATGTAAGTTATTAAAAAATTGACCACTTGGCTAAGAAAGGCTTGTGGTCTATCAAACTGTGAATTTGGTTCTTGTCTATGGTGTAGTGAACACGCTCACAAAGCTCAAAGCTGGAATCATTGCTCTGAAAAAAGATTTAAAAAATTGCAAAAATTAATGACATAATCAAAAAAGACAAAACTATAGATAAATCTTTGCATGTACAATAGACATATTGTTAAAATAGCAATCACACAAAACTACAAATGCTAGACATGTGTGTTCTTTCACCAACTTGCTAAGATACACTATAAATGCCTAATAACAAATATGTATAGGATTATGCTTACATAACTTGAAGAACGTCTTTATTATATAAAAGCTAAATAACTTTCATATCAACTAAACTGAAAATATTATCAAGTTAAATAGAAGTGTAATGTGCTAATCTGAATTTATGATACATCTAAATAAATACAAGACTACAAAGCATCCCATAGCAACATCAATCATAAGAATCACATAAAAAAACTCCATAACTACCAACAACATATAACAAAGAATATCTTGAACATCTAACATTATCTTTTTAAAAACCTCAAATCCAATAATATTATTGTTTTGTAAGTGAAAAAAGCTCACTAATTCTAAAGTATCTTCGGTCTTGTGAAATCATAATCACAAACACTACATAAACTAACATAACAAATAAATCAAAATAATTACCAGGTTATTAATAAAATACAGAATACACAGATCCAAACTTAGGGTTAACACTAAGTAACCACCTTGAAGACAGCGACGCCGACACTGGATTCGGATGAAGTGACGGAAGATGAGATGAACCGAAAGCCAACGATTCAAAGCAATTTGCCTGATTGCACAAACGTAAATGGCCTGATTCCACTATATAGGATTAACCTGAATAAACCCCAAAAACCTACAAAGTAAAACTTTATTATTAATAGATTAAAATATAAGAGATTTAACATTAACCCGAATAAAGCCCTAGCAGTTACAAATATGGCAGGATGCGAAAAAAGTCGTGATCGAGTAAGAAGCGGATGGAGCCGGCAACTAACTTCGAGTTGGAGTAAGAAGAAAACGGGATTGATTATAAGGGAGAAAGAAGAAAATACAGTAAAGTGAAGGGGATGAATCAGTATGTTGATTGCAAGATATCGCGTGTGGTGATATGACGATGAGAAAACGTTGGTTACAAATTCAGACAAGAGAAGGGTTATGGTATCCCAGTATGGTTTACCCGTTAAACCCGCGGAATTTATAACACAGGCTAAATAAATCAATGAGAAATCAAGCAATCTGGTAGCTCTAAAAGGAGTGAGAATGACATGTAGGATTTTATGGTAGACATTCATATAGATAGTCAGATTAGATAGCTAGGAAGATTCCCGGCGCGTTTGCGCCGGGTTGATGTTTTTAACAGTCGTGCTAGTACAACTTATTAAATCGGGCAATGCGTCTGCGAGTCGAGGTGAATTCGATCAGTGTCAGGTTACGTAACTAGTAATTACCCTCCCCCCTGCCCCCAAAAAAAACTTTGTTAACACAAAAATACAACAAATTAACATATCAAAACGCGTGTTGCGGTTGCAAACCGATGACACTTCAATTGTTATCTGGTTACTACCCAAAAAATATAGCAAACCAAAAATTCGTCCACTCTTAAGTATACAACAACTGAATATAATTATAAAAATTTAAAAATATGACGAACAAAAAAAACACGCGTGTTGCTGCAGTTGCTAACTAATACGAATTCGTTGATTATGGAATCGAGATGTAAAAAAAAAGTTATACAAAAACCCCCACGCATTGCGTTTGCGAACTAACGCGAATTCAGTCGGAACTGACGTTGTCGAGACTAAATCGTACATAGAAAACCATGTGTTGTGGTGGTGAACCGACAAGCGTTGGGTTGGTATCAGGCTACGACTTCGACATTAAAGGAATAAGTTAATTCGTACACACTCAAAATACAACAAGTTAACATATTTGCATAAAAAAGACCATGGAGAAAACTGAAAATATAGGCACGTTGTGGCCTTGACCTAACGCGGATTCGTCCAAACTCGATGTACTAAAAATAACTCACGGGGAAAAAGAACATTGGTTTTCGACCGCGAGTTGACGCGAATTTGAACGGAATCATTTGACGATATCAAGGATAAAAAACCCCTCACTTTCCAATAGCAACCCAACACAATTTTGAAAATATAAAACAAACTAAAAGCAAATAAGAAGTTTGGCGACCAATCACGTGATTGCGTCGTCAAACTTCTTAACTATTATATATTTATCCAGCGTAACCGGCAAAACTCAAACGGTGGTAAACCCTGAAGTTGAGCCGGTAAGTCGATGTGAATTCGGTCGGTTTCGGTGACGTGTGTTATTGTATCGGAATTACAACCATAAAGAAAACCAAAAAATTAGAAAAAATGAGGTGTACCAATGTGGTGGCGACGATCGGTAAACTCGAACGTTGGAAAACTCGATAGTTGTCAATCTCGCTCGTTGAGGCGGCGAGTCTATGGGAATTCGTTTGGTTTAAGTCATGCTTATTATGATACCGGAACTAAATAAAATTGGTGTTCAGTCGGGTTCCGTTACACTCGTTATGGTGACTGAATTAAAAAATAAAAACAAAATTTACGGACAAGTTTGGTGCCGTCAATTGGCCCTACAGGGCACTTGCGGCACCAAACTTGTTATTTATTATATAGTAATAATATCGGATATTTGTGACACTAGTTTAATTTATGTAACCCACGAACAAAAAATTACAAATATATCTTTGAAGTTTTCTAACACACTTTTACGACTGTATGAAAAAAGACGATGAGTTTTTACTCAAATGATATAATGGGGAAATAAAAAATTGGGCAAAAGAATAACTTCGCAGGGTTTCAAATTTGAATCCGATATTCCGATTAACCTGGTTTATCTTTTGTTGTTTGGAGACTTTGAGTAGCCAGGCTTCAATTGTTGGTATAGAGGTAGGGTAGCAAAAAAACCTAAATACTCTTAAGTACCACCCGCGGGTCAACAGAGGGACCTCTAATAGGCCACCCGCGGGGCATACGGATCACCCGCATATCACGGTAGAGGAGCACGCGCGGAAACATCCCGGCACCCTCAAAAGTCATCCGCAAGACAGGACATATGTTCGCCTAAACAACCGAAAGACAATGCCAGCGGGACAGCTGTCATCAATTAACTACCATCTAGAAGAATATCCACGATTGTTACTTGAGGAATACGTGATCTACCAGCCAATGAACAAAGGACACCTGGCCAGGTTGTTATAACCGTGCACATGGCCAGGGTGCGATCCGTCCTATCATTGGGCGACACGTGTCCAGGTTGTTATACCCATGCACATGGGACGTATAGCTCAACCTATCATAAAAGGACACGCGTCCTGGCGGTTATCGAAGATCTTCTAGAAGAGGACAGCTGGCCCAATCACCTTCCTACATCCTTCGGCTATAAATACCTTGCCAAACGGTATGAGGTATTCATTCACTGACTCATATTCTGACTACACTTAGACTACTTACTTCGGTACTTTCTTCCCTACGAACTTTACTGATTCTCACGCTGGAGGGTGGTTACAGGAAGACCTCCCCCCCCCCTTATTGTCCTTCCTGTAACGAGACTCACGGTGTCTATTTTGCATGTTCCGGTCGCTGGACTTTGGGACTCATACCTTGGTTGTAATTATCGTATTTTACCCTGTAGACCCATTGGATCCAGGACCCATACCTGGGGATCGGATTCGTGCTTCTTCTTTGGCGCCATCTGTATTTGGTGTTAGAACAGCAAAAGTTTTCGTTGGTTTTTTGGTTCGTTTGATATGAGTAAACTCCCGAGGGGCCGACGGGAACCCCTTCACCTAATTCACGTGTAACTAATACAGAAGTACCCCAAGGTCTTAGTGTTTTTGCACGTATCACGACTCCAAGTGATACGTGAAATTAATGAATGGTCGTGGCGAAATTAATGAATGCCGGATATTATTGGCCGGGGATGCATTTGGATGCTGTACATGAAATCAGGAAGTGTGATTCATGCCAACGCCATGCCCCTAACACACTGCGACCAAAGAATGAACTCGTTCCAGTCATTTCAGCTTGGCCATTCCAAAAATGGGCTATCGATATCATGGGACCTTTCCTTGAAGCCCCTGGACGGGTTAAATTCTTAATAGTAGCCATTGACTACTTTACAAAATGGGTGGAGGCCAAACCAGTTGCTTCTATAACAGCAGCGAGTGTTAAAAAATTCTTGTGGGAATTCATCTTATGTCGTTTCGGCCTCCCTCTTGAGCTCGTTAGTGATAATGGGACACAATTCGCGGACAGTGGGTTACAAGAATGGTTAAAAGAGTTACACATTTCTCAAATCTTCACCTCTGTAGCCCACCAGCAAGTGAATAGTCAAGTCGAGAGAACCAATCGGACCATCAAGGAAGGAATTAAGGCAAGATTAGGAACTAAAAGGACGGGTTGGGTAGACGAATTGCCCCATGTACTATGGGCCTTTCGCACTCAAAAGAATTCTAGTAATTCAGAAACCCCCTTTAGTTTGACCTATGGTACAGAAGCTATGATTCCGGCCGAGATTGGTATCCCATCCGCCAGAGTTCTTATGATTGAAGATAATGATTATGAACTCCGGATGAACCTTGACCTCCTCGAGGAAAGGAGAGATCTAGCATCGATCCGCGAGCATAATTATAATCGCCAGTTGCAAAAGTACTATAACTCGCGGATCCAACGATGCGAGTTTGATGCGGGAGACTACGTCTTTCGCAATAATGAAGCCTCCAGGCAAGAGCCTCTAAGCAAGTTGGCCCCAACTTGGGAAGGACCCTATAAAATACAGAAAGTTTTATCTAAAGGGGCTTATAAGTTGGAAAAGTTAGATGGGACTGAGATCCCTAGAACTTGGAATGGGGCCCAACTAAAAAAATGCTATATATAGTTTGTTTTTCTCTTTTGGCCTGCGTGCCTAATTGAATATTTACAACCTATGTATTTTTACTTCTTGTAATTTGGCTTATGCCTTTATAATAGAAATTTTCTTTTAAGTCACTTATGACGTGTAATCCTTTATTGGCATACAAAGAAGATCCTATAAACACTTATATTATGACAAATAAACAAAGTGTACCGGATACAAAATTAAACCTTCGTTATTTACACAAATGGGATTACAACAAAAAAAAGATCAATTACAAGGGCAGAAAAGTTTATGGTGAAGCATCATTATGCCCCGCACCTCTGTCTCCCACATCTTCAGCATGTTCTTCATCTTCTTCATCAAGTTCAAGAAGAGATTTTAATTGCTTGATGCTGTCCTCCTTGTCCGCGAGCTCAGATATCTGCTCCGCCAAAGAGAACTTCAAAGAATCAAAATCCTTTGTTTTCTGTTTAAGAATGGCAACAGTTCTTGACCTGCTAAGATATATTCTTCAGGACGCTTAGAAGTTGAACCAAATTGGTAACCTTCTTTAAAGCCCAGTTGGCGGCCAGCCTGCTTCGACGCCTTCAAAAGAACAGGAACACAATTCCCAAGCTCATCGCTCTCCCGAACATCGGCGATGACCTGTTAAGACATTTATGCATACATGACTTCGAACACTTGGAATATTTATAATAAGTATAAGGTACATACCTTGGGAATAGCTTCCACCAATAGCCATTTTTGGTCAGCTTTGGCCCGAACAAGATCCATTTTGTGACCAGCGCACTCCAAGCCTTGGTCACGGTTTTTGGCATTAAGATCAGATAGACGCTTGTCTTTGGCTGCTGATTCAGCTTGAAGGGCTTCAATTAATTTGGCCTGTTTAGCCATTGATTTGGCTTGTTCTTCCAATTTCTTCTGAAGAACAACTTTGGTTTCCTCGGCAGCAGACCGAGCAACCTTCTCCGCCTCAAGAGCCTGACGGACCTCTCGAGATTCGTTCATCACTTTAAGAGCTTCCTCCTTGGCATCAGTTGCAGAGGCCGCCAGCTCGTCCCATTGTTCATTCATCGCCAACCAATCCCTGGTTATTTCCTGGTTGGTGGAAATAACATTAGCCAAATAGTAAGAATTGGAGTTCAGTAGTTCTTGGCGAATACTGCGACGGCGTCTCTCCCTCTCGCCAGGAGGAAGGCTCTCCCGCAAATACTCGAAGCAGAGGTCCACGTCACGGAATGTGGAATCCCGATGTAAGGACCAATTCGGTTGATACGGAGTGGGATCTTCCTCCTGCGGAGCAGGAGAAGTCTGAGGAGCGTGTGGGAAGATGCTCACACCCCCTTTATCCCTAAAGTGATGAACATTATACGAAGGCGACATACTGACATCTTCAGTCTCGTCAGCCCCCTTATTCTTCATAGGAGAGTCACCCGCCACCTCAATGGGCTCCTTCGCAGTGTTAGGAGGCGGCAGTGGTGGAGGAAGAGTTGAATCTTTCAACCCAGCAGCACTTTCAGAAAGGTTGTCCAGGTTCACTGAAAAGCATTAGCAAAAGGTTAGAAAAATTCTAATACATAGCAGCCAACAAATAAAAAGATGTTGCATACCTAACGAAGGATCTTCCGAGTCAAGTTGATCCAAACGAGCTTCCAAGGCGGCAGGATTTGCCTTCTTGGATTTTTTGTTCTTTAAGGCAATCTTTACCGGATTAACCTTGCGCGTTCCGGCCACCTTAGAAACGTCCGCATCAACAACAGGACGCTTACCCTCAGCGGTAACATCATCAGGTACCGGACCATTAACTTCCGCAGCAGTGTCAACATCATCTTGACCTGCTTCTTGGTTTGTAGTGGCTCGTTGACGGGTGAGACCTGCAATTGAGTCCACAGCTTTGTTAGCATCAATCGAACATACTTCTTCACAAAGTGACGACTCCTCGCTAGACGAAAAGAGTACAATCACTCTGCTAGAAGTAATGGCAGTCACGGGTCGGGGTTGTAGAATGACCTCACCTTTAAGTATGGCTTTTTGAACATACTTCTCACCTTTGGCATACATAGGTTCGGAAACCACAGGTTCCGGACAAAATGCAGCAGGGAGCAAAAAATTGTTACGAGTTCGATCCAAAAAGGGGCCGTCCCTTGGTTCAATCGGACGACGTACCATCATGTCCCCTTCATGATCCAACAAAGTGCTGAAGGCAGGACCTTCACCTATGCAAACAAATAAAACAAGTCAGAAATTACTAATCATTAAGAAAAAGATAGAAATGATAAACAAACTTACTCTTGTCGGACTTCTCGTAGTATGGTTCCAAGGTAGGAAATGGCCATAAATGGCTCATCTTCGCACACACCATTGCCCCTTCATGAATTGGGCGCATGGGAGTTGGAGTGGCAGTCAATGTTTTAAACCACGCAAGCCCTTTGTAATCAGAGGCCGAAACCACTGGCATGGCATCTTCCGCCATCCGACGATTCATCTGGAACGGAACAACCTCCTCCCGGATCCAGAAAAACTTAGTTTTCCAGTCATGAAGGCTGCGGATCCACTCCACACCTATACTTCTCTTCTCGATGGTTGCGAAACTGTACCACCCATCGCGAAAGGTCATTTTATAAAAAAAGGAAAACATGCCAGCGGAAGGTTCAAGGTTGCGGGATTGACAACAGAATTCGAAATGTCGAATCCTCAACATCCCAAAAGGATGGATATGGGAGAGATGAATCCCATAAGCTGTCAAGATCAATTCGACAAACTTCATCACCGGAATCTGGAAATTCCCCATCGTAAAATGGTCTACATATACAGCCACCTTCTTCGGAGGAGGATTAGTAGCAATGGAACCATCAGCCAGGCGTTCCGGTTCCCACTCAGTCGCCAACCCATATACGTTAACAATGTCGTTAAAGTCTTCTTCTTTAAGGGCTACGACGACCTCGGTAATAGTAGGAGTACTCTTCTTATCTTTAGCCATCTAAATAGAAGACGATGAAGAAATCTCAGAAAATCTTTCAAAGGCTTGAATGTTTGAGAGAAAAGGAAAGGGAAAGCGATAAAGGTTGAATGAAAGACACAAGTGGTTTATTTATACTCATCGCAATTAATGCGACTGATGGAGTGCCAGAGGAGAGAGAAACCGCGGACCACCAGATGACTGACACGTCAGGCGAGAAATTCAAGAAAGTGTAAACAGGCTGTCAACGGCGTTTTCCACGTCTTGTCAGTTGTCCTCAAGGAGTCTCTCTCTCCGCCACGTCAACATAATTATCCAAAAGTTTCAAACACTCCAAAATCTTTATAAAATACCAAAAATATCTTCTAAAGATATTTTCATCAAATAAGTAGAATATTCCCAAAAGACAAAGAGATCTTTCTCATTAATTATCCAAAAAATAATTACAAAAAGAGAAAGAAAAAATTGAAAACAAATATACAAGCAAGGATTGAATGCGCCCCTTTACCATATCTGTACAAATAGAATAGCCTATTTATACAGAATGGTAAAGAGGCCGTCTATGATCATCGATCATAGAAACGAAATAAATATAGATTTTAATCCTTACCAACTCGATCTTGTCGCCCCTGGCAACAAACATGCATGAACCATTTCACGAAGTATGTGTCCGGATAGTCCAAAGTCTCGGTAGTTAGCTCTTGGCCTTCCAGTTGAAAAACAACGTCGATGAAGCCGTGTAGGTGCACTATTCCGCAGCGGGGATTGTAACTTTCAATAAATTTCCCATTTGTCACTCAACGATCGAACTTTGCTAATTTGAAATGAAGGGTGATATAAAGTAGGTCTTCATCTTCAGGCATCATATTCATAGTTAGCGCATTCATGCTAGTTAGCAGTTCCGGCTCCATATCAAGGATATCGTCACTAGCATCAATATCGTCACTAGCATCAATATCGTCAAAACCTTGAAACTTTTTATCCAGGAACTTGTTCAGAAATACCGTAATGAAAGGAAGATAGGAGTTTTTCGCTAGGTATTTGACCAAATAAGATCGTCCAGTTCCTATAGAACCTATCACTAAAATACCCCTAGAGAGAGATAAGGCCAAGCGGAGCGAAAAGGGTTTTCCATGAGATGGTAAATGAAAACTATTAGCCCCACACGAAGTTTGTGAATAAGTGATTGTCTGATAATGATATAAATTACAAAACATCTAAGCCTATCCTAAGGATTCGAGGCCGATGGGTCTTCTGGAGCCTTCAACGAAGTATCTTTCGAAGAATCGTCCTCAGACTCTTCACCAAGATAGTTCTTCAAAAGTTGTAAACCGTCATCTGCGGAAGCAAATTTCGGAAGCATATCTTGTAAAGTGAAGACCAAAGTATCATGCTCTCTAACCCGATTAGCACGATCTTGTTTGAAATTTACACCATGAAGCGGATGATCTTTAAATGTGCGATTACTTCGAGCATAATTCACTCCTTCGTGAAAACCCATAACACGCCCAAGTGAAGAAGAAGCAGCCATTACATTGGCAAAACTGTCATTAAGCTCCTTACTTCCCTTGATATGGCGGATGACCTGTTGGAGTAGAAATATACGTTTTCATTATCAAAAATGAGAAATAGACAACAAGTGTCAAAGTATAACTTACAGCATCGACCTCGCGAGTAAGGAACCACTAACGGTCCTGCTCCACTCGGTCAGCTCGCACCTGGAAAGATTGGGATTCCGCGGCCTTTTCCTCATGAGCTCGCAAGAGGGAGTCATAAGCAGCTTGAGCCTCAACGGCACTTTTGTCTTTAAGATCAATTTGCTCTCTCTGCAGTTTTAACTCAGCCTCAAGCTCTTGGATCCGAGTGCCTTGAAGGGTCACTTGGTTTTCCAAAGCTGAATTTGCTTCTTGAGCCCGGACCAAGTCATCCCTCTCCTTTTGGGTCTTCGCCCGAGCAGGCTCAAGAATGGAATTTTGCTTCTCGCAAGCTTCCTTCCATCGACGAGCAGCAGCAGCATTACGATCCTGCTCTCTTTTGAGGGCGTTCTCCGCGTCGACTTGCTTCCATTTAGCAATATGGGCCGCGACACGGTGCTCCTCAGCCTCTTTCTTCGCAGCCTCAGCGGCTCGACGAGCTTCCCCCACCTTCCCGCCTAAGGTGCGCCACTCACTTAGGACTTCCTGGCTATCGGCTAAAGCATTGGCCAGGTGATAGGCCACGTTGGTATGAAGGTCATGACGGGAAAGATCACGTTGGTACGCCATCACAGCAGGTGGCGTACAATGTTCAACAAAATCCATACAAGTCCCAGGGTGAGAAAACCGGGACCCATTTGTAATATCCCATGGAGGGACAAACAAATCATGATTGTCACCCAGATTCATATCCCTATAATAGCGAGAACCTGAAGGTTTAAGAAGAGTTGGGGTTGAGAAAGGCTGTTGGGGAGGAGGCCGAGGAGGAGACTCCTCAGTCCTATAACCCCCCTCATTAACAGCAGGATTGTCCTGCTGATCACCAGTACCACCCCCAGCCTGGAAAAGATAGTCAAAACGAGTATCAGTTTCAGACCGGACGTTAGCCTCCTCCGTAGTGGCAGTATCAATCGGAGGAGTTGGCACTCTCTCCTCTACAACAATCTCAACCAAAGGCGAGGATGGTTGACCCTCCATGTCAATATTGCTAGGAGGAGTCGAAGGCTTGTCCTCCACATTTTTCTCTGGAGAAGGAGATGGTTGCTGCTTAGTTTGAGGAGTTGGTGTAGGCAACCTCTCAGAGACGTCTTCTCCGAAGATCAGTGTATCTACAAAAACAAAAAGCTATTTTTAGCTAGACACCTTATGAAAGTATAATACTTAAAAAGATTAATACACACCTTCTACAGTATCGATGCGGTCGGCAAGACTGTACTAGGGCTTCTTAGGGCGATGAATTTTTTGCTTTTTCTTCGATGGCCCTGCCTCAGCATCCGCAGTCGTCGCGCCCGTTTTATTCCTTAAGGCTCTCTTTTTCTCCAACTCTGCCAATAAAGATGAGACAGAGGAAAATTCAGAAGTATCCTCATCAGAGTCTCCCTCCTCTTTGGAAACAGGAAAATCAGAAGCATCGCCACCGTCATTGCTAGATGATAGAATGGCGATCATCCCGTCGGAAGTAATGGCATTAAGGGGAGGAGGGTTTAGGACATACGCACCTGTTTCAAAGGTGGCATTTGAAGTGTTAGGTTCAGCTCGAACCCACTTGGGAAAAAGAAACTGAGGCTTGGTTTTTTCAAGGATAGGTTGGTCTCCCGCATCGCGGATACTCTTACGGACACAACCTCTATTCTCAAAAAGAGCGTTAAGCATAGAGCTCTGACCTGAAACGATGGAAGCTTAATCATAAAAATATTCAAGGAAGAAAAGGCAATAAAAGATAACTTACGCTCATCCAGGTTAACAAAAATGGGCTCCATAAATTATGTCGGCCACAAACGGCTCATGCCTACCCACACTAAGGCTTCCTTTGGCAAGGCCCGCATAGGTGTCGGCTCCGTGGTAAGAGCACGGTACCACTCACAACCCTCGTGAGCAGCCGTGACAATGTCTGGAAGAGCGGAGTTCACTGAGCGACGAACCATGGCCAGAGGAACCACGTCCTCAGAAACCCAAAAAAAACTTGTTCCACCAGTCTTTGGACACCTTTTCAACTTCATATCCGATACTCCGATCGGAAAACCCTTGACATGTGTACCAACCATTACGGTTAGTAAAACGGTAAAAAACCGGAAATCGGTCAACGTGTGGCACCATGTCACGTGCTATGCATACAAATTCGTAATGACGAATCCGCATCATAGCACGAGGATGCAGTTGGGATAAATGGATCCCATAAGCAGTTAACACTTTCTGGAAAAATTTAGTTATAGGAAGACGGAAATTCCCATGAACAAAGTAATCAACATACACAGCCATTGTAACACCCCGTAACCGCAGCGGAAACGTACACGGGATGCAACAGACACATCTGATATCAACAGCATTGCTTATAAAGAAAATACCACTACATTAATTTATAACATATTACATTGTTGCGAGTTTCATTACTGTCTAGGTGTTACACACATGTTTTACCGATAAGACATTAATATATATTCATTACAAAATACAGAGCAGCAAGCTTCCAACAGGTAGCACAGATAGTTAAGCACATATCAATCATTCCAACTTGGGCATACCTAGAAAGCATGTAAAGAAAACGGGTCAACTACGAATAGTTGGTGAGTTTCACTAATTTAAATAACCCATAGATCAGTATAAAAAATCATATGTTAATGATGAAATTATGCTAAGCCCGTAAGTGAAAACTCTATTAACCCAAAAAACACATTAAATGACCCCTGGGGACACTGTTAACCCAGAACATATCCAATAACCCCTGGGGACACTGTTAACCCAGTACATATCAAATAACCTCTGGGGACACTGTTAACCCAGAGCATATCAAATAACCTCTGGGGACACTGTTAACCCAGAGCATATCAAATACCCTCTGGGGACGCTGTTAACCCAGAACCATATCCAATAACCCTCTGGGAACACTGTTAACCCAGAAATATATCCAATAACCCTCTGGGAACTAAGTTACCCCAGAACAATTCCACCCGATAAACAAATTATCTATTCTATGCATCATACCATATATATATATAAAAATATACAAGTGTTTCCATACGATCGGTATGTACTTAGATAATTTAACACAAACATGCTTTCCGCCCCGGGAAAATATTTAAAACAGTTCATTAAAAGGGGCTCGTGAAAACTCACCTTTTTGTGAGTCTGTGGGTAATACAATGAACAGCTACGTGCCTGGATCTGTAATATAATATCTAGTCGTTACTATATAATTCCCATATCTTAAATACTTATTAATCGGTACATCTGGGGACATTGTTAACCCAGTACTGTACTCGATCCGGGGACAATGTTAATCCCGTGACACTTCTAAGGACTCAGATTGTGACATTGCTTAGAGTCTGACGGTCAAAATTATCATTTTTATGATTTCCTTGATTTGCGTGCCTAGCACGGTTATCCGTTTTTAGTTTCAAAAATGAGTGTGGTCCCACCCGACCCAAAAATGGTGTTTGACTGTTAATTTAGTTAAAGTGAAGAAATTAGAGCTCGGTTTGACACCCCGTTTGGCCGCGGGGCCCGTTTCCGTCATTTAGGTGCCGGAAACAGTAAAATCGGGTAAAATTACCCAAATCATCCAAATTATTTTCGGATGATTTATTTTTACTTAATTTACTTAGTTTTATGAAAATGGTCCATTTTTAGGTTTTTATATACCAGTCAGCTCGCTTATGCGAGTTTTGCCGGTTTACACGTTTTAAGCTTTAAATATTTGTTTTTATATTCATTTTAGCACAAATAATTACCCGTTTAGTCTCGGGTCTTGAAATTTTGCACAAAACTTATTTTGACAGAAAGAAAATTTTACAAAATTTTTCCAGATTTATTTTCTTATATTTACATTTATTTATCTATTTTTAAACCTTATTAAAACACTAAATATGTCAAAAATACCAAAAGACTTTAGAAAA
This sequence comes from Bidens hawaiensis, assembly GCF_021521415.1. NCBI lineage: Eukaryota > Viridiplantae > Streptophyta > Magnoliopsida > Asterales > Asteraceae > Bidens > Bidens hawaiensis. The sequence goes on along the minus strand of NW_027506010.1, from coordinate 7,554 downwards.
ATCCCAAATTTTTCTGGGATGATCCTTGTCATCCTCATAACTTCCTGGAATTTTTCCAGAACCCAAAACTTAATTTTCAAGCCATTTTCACAAAAACCGAGCTAGAAAGCCCTAGAACTCGTTTTACCGAAAAGCCCCTTTAGACTTCTCCAACTGAGCTCAAATTTTGTGTGTGACTTTTATATGTTATTAAAAGCTTATCTTAAATTTTCCAGAATTTTTCATCATGTTTAGCTATTTTTCCCTATTTTTGGCCAAAACCGAGCATTAAATTCACCAAATATTCATCTTTTATCCAAAAATTACCAAAAATTCACAGATCTCTTATTTTCATGTGTAGATCATCTTTGTGAAATTTCGTGACCCGACTCTAAGCGTGCTACAATCTGTCCAAATTTCATAACCACACGAAAACCGAACTATCTTGTGTTTTCTAGCTTTAGATCGCAAGGATCTCGGTTTCTAGCCTTTGCTAGCCGCTAGATACAACACTTACAAGCACAATAACACTATACCAAGCAAACTATACCAACAATCAAACCATTTCTTTCAAAGTGTCGGTTTTTATATAAAAACAAAGGTTTTAACCGTAAAAATCCGTTCTCGACTCTTTTTACTCATTTCTTGGACCAAGATCCCTTGTATAACATGTATACATCTCTTGATCATGCAAGAGTCGGTTTCATCTCGGGTTTTCACCCATCTTTCACATGGAAACTCATTTTTACAAGATTTCAACCGTAAAAATTCATTCTAAACACTTTTAACTAATTACTTGGATCAAGATCCTTTGTATAACTTGTATACATCCCTTGATCACACGAGAATCGGTTTCATCTCGGGTTTTCACCCATTTTTCACATGAAAACCTCCTTTTCTCAATATTGTAGAATTAGAAACAAGATTTAAGCCTTAAAACATGTATTATACCTTCAATTCTTGGTTAAAAATGGTGGATTTTGGATGAACACTTGAAGATTTGAGAGATTTGAGAGAGTTTGTGTAGTAAAAAAAAAGAAAAAATGGAATGTGTGTGTGTATAAACAAGGCCGGCCAAGTGGTGGTGTGGGGGGGGCCCACATCTCAAACCATGGCCACACATTTGGATTACACAATCCGGATAATGTTGTGGATAGTCTGGTTCAGTTCGTTTCTCGTTTAAACTCGTAATTCGGCTTGAAACCAGCCTAAAATGGTCGTTTTTCGGGTTAAAATAAAATTTACATAAAACCAACTGAAAAACTTTAAAAACTTAAACCATGACATTAAAACATCATATTATTAATAATTACGCAACTTTTTCGGCTTGATCGATCGTCTCTTGCTTGGTTTGATGTTAAAGGTTACGTTTATCGTACCGACGTACTAATAAATCGAAATCCTTTTTCTGTGCTATAATTCACTTATCCCGAAGCATTAATACCTCGTAAACATCACTAAACATTATATACTTCGTCTATAATGTAATTCCCGGTTCGTTCGGGTTTCAATAATCGTTCATTGGTTAATTGTAATTCCAATACGATTCACTATATATATGAGTATGATTCATACTGTGAATCATATATACTCGTATAAACGTACTATAACTCATATAATTAGTATTAAATAACACGTAAATAGTATATTCCGGCTAGGGTATACCTGAATTTGCCGGAATCGTTACAGCCATTTTCCCAGGCGGTAGGAAACCGGCTATAAAACCAGGGTCTGGAAACTCCGGTCCCCATTCAGGTGGAATACCGTAAGTTTCCAACAACCTTTCATATTCCGAATAATCACATGACACTTCTATTTCGTCGACTTAAGTCTGTACGTTCGACATTATAATAGATTACAATAAGATAGAAGAAAAAGTGTATGAAAAATTCAGAGAAACTATGAAGGTAATCAGCAGAAAAGAGCAATAAAACTTCAGAAAGAAGGAGTCTCTCTTTATCTATACCCATCGTAATTAATGCGATGGATATGAACAGTAGAGAGAGAAAATCGTCACCCAATCAATAGTTGCCACGTCACGCGGGAAATTCGAAAAAGAGAAAAAACTGCACAGTCGGGTACAGCGACAGCCGTCAAAACGTTCCATCATCTGTTCACGCGCTTGCGAGTGGTCAACTTGTCCTTTTTTCATGATTATCCACACCAACAGAAGATATTTTCTACCTATATCTAAAAGATTCAAAAACCCCCCGCATACGTTAAGTCCAGAATTTCACCCACATAAAAGACTTCACTTGGAAGAAACACTGGACTGGGGGGACTTATAGAGGTAGGGTACCAAAAAGACCCAAATACCCTTAAGTACCACCCGCGGGTCAACAGAGGGACCTCTAATAGGCCACCCGCGGAGCATACGGATCACCAGCATATCACGGTAGAGGAGCACGCGCGGAAACATCCCGGCACCCTCAAAAGTCATCCGCAAGACAGGATATATGTCCGCCTAAACAACCGGAAGACAATGCCAGCGGGACAGCTTTCATCAATTAACTACCATCTAGAAGAATATCCACGATTGTTACTTGAGAAATACGTGATCTACCAGCCAATGAACAAAGGACACCTGGCCAGGTTGTTATAACCGTGCACATGGCCAGGGTGCGATCCGTCCTATCATTGGGCGACACGTGTCCAGGTTGTTATACTCATGCACATGGGACGTATAGCTCAACCTATCATAAAAGGACACCCGTCCAGGCGGTTATCGAAGATCTTCTAGAAGAGGACAGCTGGTCCAATCACCTTCCTACATCCTTCGGCTATAAATACCTTGTCAAACGGTATGAGGTATTCATTCACTGACTCATATTCTGACTACACTTAGACTACTTACTTCAGTACTTTCTTCTCTACGAACGTTACTGATTCTCACGCCGGAGGGTGGTTACAGGAAGACCCCCCTCTTATCCTTCCTGTAACGAGACTCACGGTGTCTATTTTGTAGGTTCCAGTCACTGGACTTTGGGAATTATACTCATACCTTGGTTGTAATTATCGTATTTTACCCTGTAGACTCATTGGATCCAGGACCCATACCTGGGGATCGGATCCATGTTTCTTCAGTTGGGCGCTCAGAAAAAGACTGTGTGACAAAAGTTCTGAAAAATATGTATAGAAAAATATAAAGTTATTCTACACTACTACACTAGTTTCACTATGATTGGTATTTTTGGATTGTTAGATGTAACTAGGGATGAGCTCAGGACATTACTTGTATTTGTATCTGTACTTGTATTCGTATATGTACCCGTACCAAAACTAATAAAACCATGCACTAATACTCATACTTATTTTTTCGGTATGGTACGGATATTTCGGTACGGTGCCGTTTTTGTACCACTTTGCTTTTTTATTACCAAATCTTCGACGATTTTGAAACTGGTACCAGTACGAGTAACAAACAACCTGAATTAGTCTGGGTATCGGTACATGCACATGTACGTGACGGGTACCAAATTAGTATAAGTACCAAATTGTTCGCCGATTTAATGATAAGATAGTATTGAAGAACCTTAATTCGGTCGCCAACTGTAAGTGAATTGTTTGTTGGTTCGATTATTGGATATTATATTATTTAATATTGAAGAATCGTTTGTAACTTGTTCAATAATAACATGGTTTGAAAATTTTTTTTATATTAAATATGAAGAATACCAATTAAACCCCTATATATTCCAAACATGTACAATATACCAAACGTATCCATTTATCTGTATCGTACCCGTATCTGTACCTGATTGTACTTGTACTAAAATTAAACAAACAATTAGTACCAATACCTGTACCGAATAGGCTAAATCGATACGGGTACAGGTACGTGTATAGGCACGGTACGGGTACGAGTACCAGTAGTTGGGACAAAATGCTCATCCCAAGATGTTACCAATTAAAAATGATATTTACTTATTACAAACACTATATATGTATAAATATATATAGGGTAATGATCCTAAAAAAAACCTCTACAAAAAATATTTTTAAAATATTATAAAAATAACAAAATTTTAAAAAAGTAAAATAACAAAAAAAATTTAAATTTCATTCCGGTTACATAAAAAAAATTTGTATTATACACATGTGTATAATTTTATTTAATCTCTAGTTACGTAATGTACACATATGTACATTATTTTTTATCTTAAATTGTACATATGTGTATTGTATGTACATATATATACATATATGTATAATTTAGCTAAACCGAGACATTTTTTTTATGAAACCGGGATGATAAATAAGAATTTTGGTTTTTTTAATTTATTTATTTTTGCGTTTTTTTTGTTTTAAGATTTTATTTATTTTTGGGTTTTATGTGGTCAAAAATGGTTCTCAAAGTTCTCAATATCATATATATATATATATAAGTCCTAAACTTAAAGTCATTCCTAGATATGACATTTCACTTTTGTCCGTTAGAACTGGTTATTATATTTTAAATGTATTTTATGATTTGATTCAATGTTTTTTTGTTTCAAGTATTTTACGACAATTACATATATTCCCCTTCTAACTTGATTAATTACACATATATCCAGCCTTAATTTCTTAATTACATATATCCACTTCCTTAAATATAAATATTACATATTTACTCATTAATTACTTTTTACTTATAAAATGACAAGTTTACCCTTTATGTTCTAAAACAATAAATTATATTTATATTTACTTCTTATAAGTAGTTCTTCCTATTCACTTCTTATAACAGAGTTGCATGTCGGGGTTGTTCACATCTTCAAACTCACAATAAACTTATTGCAAAAAACCCAATTTTCATTTGTTGCAAAAATTATATTAAGTACACCTGTAAGTGAACATTAACAAAACAAAAGAAAATAGACCTTGCAAATTAGCAAAACAACCCATGACCACTAATTTGACTCAAAATTATACAGTGGCGAGGAAGAAACAATATCAAACCTTCAAACCTCGATAGAACTAATAGGACTCATGCGTAAACCGAAAAACTTTCCAACGAATCAATGTCGAATCAAATCACGGCAACACTCGTTCGAACCAAATTGTTGCCTCTACAAACACCATATCGAACCAAATCGGTGATTTTTTCAAAGCATTCGACCGCGAGACTTCGACATGAGTGGAAGTATGTCATCTCTCATAAACCCTAACCAATTCCAATTGGAATTCTTCACCTAGTACTCCAACATGAAATCAATGGATAAGACGAAACTTTTATGGATTCTATCAACTAGGAATTCAACACTTTCATCATATGGAGGATGATTCGTCTCCACCGTGGTGGCTTGTTTTAATGGCAACGGCTGAGTTGAGTTCCAACAGTCGGAAGGGATGGAAGATGTTTTGTATTAGAAAAAGGTAATTTAGTAATTTTGTATAAAAGGGGATATGTAATTAAAGGTTATGAGTTGGGTATATATGTAATTGGGCATGTTAATAGGGGGATATATGTAATTCCCCCTTCTTTTAACATGTTATGAATTATGTATTAAGACTTTTATACTCGTTTTAAACATATCCCTTAACATGTCTTAATGTGTTAACTTGCTAGTTAACAAGTTCGTGTTCGTGTATGGAAAAAATGACACGATTAGTTATCGTGTCATGTACATGTTTAGTACCACGAGTCATTATGTCTTATCGTGTCATGTCTAGATGTAATGGTAACCCTAACCGATGGTCTTGGTCGTTTTATCAGTCTCAATATAGAACTGTCATGAAAAAAATAATGAATTTTTAGAAGTTAGAAGAAAACAATAAAATATAAAAAAATGTTTTCTGATTTTCTTCGGTAACAAACTAGTTTTAGAACTCGCGTAATGCACGAGATGCTTAAAACATGCAATTAATTAAGCTATATAAATTAAATGATTAAACTTAAAAAAATTATATTTTATGAAATTAAATGGTTTTACAAATTCACCACATATTCATAGAATATTTCGTTAGGAAATATATTTTGAACTTATATATGAGGTTGAATAAATATGTGGAAATAAAATTGATATTCATTCATGATTTGTTTTTGTCTTTATTATTTTAGACCTATAAATATTGTTTACAAAGTGTATATAAACTGATTTATTAAAAAACAGGTAATCTGATTTCATTAAAAGCATAAATAGTTTGATTATATTGACATAACTACCCGTCTATAATTTAGGTAATTACTTATTTGAATAAAAAATGAATTGATAAACTTTAATTACACTGATATAAAAACGTTTTTATTAAAAATAGAATAGTTTAAGCGGGAAATTTATGTTAAGGATGAATATTCAAGTGACATGTGTTCATAATTAATTTATTTGATTACAATAGATAAGATAGACTTAGCAAATAATTAAAATGTTATGTCAATCAAATCCTTAACTCATCAATATGTCAATCAAATCCTTAACTCAATAATTTCCATGTGTTAAGTATTTCCATTCTGTGATTGATTTATTTGGATAATCCAAAATCAATACGCAAGACTTGCAAGAATCATCAACTAACAAAAAACTGAGATCATTCTTCTGAGAAAAACAATAACAAAAATGCCACCTACTGGAAAACGAATGATGTGGCCATTGCCTCCGTCTTTCTCCTGCCCCTCACAATTTTTTATTTTGTATTTTTAATTAATTAATAATAACACGTGTATAATTTCATGTAATTAATAGCTTAGGTGTTACTATACTTGTACCAGTGTGTAAACATCTGCTTATTTATTTGTTCATATGTGAATAATAATAATATACATATATACTAGATGGATATTGATAAGATATTGGCCCCCCAACTAATCTGTTGAGGCTCAATAGGATATAGTCCAAATGGATTTAACTTGTGATAATTGGTGTAAATGAGTTGTTAATTAGTTACGAAATTATATGTACTAATGTACTAGACTTAGTCAGGGCCTGCCCAACTTCTATAGCAACCTAAGCTAGGGCTTTGGACCTTCAAATATATATGTGAAAGAGTTAGTGTGCAGACTCTTAAAATATATGTGTAAGAACATGGAGCAAGATGTGGAAATACATGTAAAATAATTAGAGTGGCAAACCCTTGTATTTACATTAAAAATGTTGAGACGCTACCTTTATAGTACAAAGTGTGTGGTATTCATCATCCACAAGACCCTCCATCACATTTTTGATAAAAAAAAAACTTAAAATGAGTTACTTAGTGACTATGATTGTGAGATTCACTATGATAAGAGTAAGGCGAATGTCGTGGTAATGCCCTTACTTGTAAAGGACATGTTAAATCCATTTTTTAATTGTGTTCTTATCTAGTCCTATCATTTTTTTCGGTCTCTTCGAAGCTCAACATGTCTCCGTTACTGAAAACAACATGTATGATGAAATGTCATGTGGGGCCGAACTTCAACTTGAACCGAACCTAATGTCGTGTGGGGTAGATCGTCAAGACGTTCACCAATTCATCATGGATGAAGCTCATAAGTCACGATACACCATTCATCATTGTGAAGATAAGATGTATGCTGACCTTCATTGCGTTAGGTTTAATTATAATTATTGATATTATGAAATTGATTGATTAAAAATTAATTAATTGATTTGATTG